>NC_057805.1:437435566-437437318 GCF_018294505.1 Triticum aestivum
CAACAACGCTCACTGTTCATCAAGGGAAGGAGGCAGCGGTGTTCGATCGGCTTCAGTTAGCAACAGTAGCGAAGGAATCACTCGGGTTCAGTTAACAGCAAGGGATTGATCCGGGTTCAGTAACGTAGCTAGTGCAATCGCTCGGGTTCAGTTAGAGCCCAATGCCTCGCTCGGGTTCAGTTAGAGCGCAACGCCTCGCACACACGCGCGTACGTATGAGAGAAACGCGCATCGCTCGGCCCCCGACCACCCACCGTAACCGGGAACTCCCCCGATATTTTCCTCGCCCTCGCTTCTACCATGGTTTTCTCTGTCATGGACGGCCCAAAGAATGTCATGCAGCTGCATCTCCGGCCCGCCCAGGACGAAAAGCCCATTTTCTGTCATGATTTTTTGTCATAGAAGTAGGAGTCCACCACATCTATGATGATACCGGGTTTTGTCACAGTTGTCGTCATAGAAGTGTCATAAGCATGACAGAAAAAAATTCGTTCGGCCCAAAATGTCACAAATGTGTCTTTTTTTGTAGTGACGCTACCTCTACATCTACCACTGGGATTAGTTTTAGACCTGAATAATTGTTATCTGGTGCCAGCGTTGAGCATGAACATTATATCTTGATCTTGTTTGATGCGAGATGGTTATTCATTTAAATCAGAGAATAATTGTTGTTCTATTTATATGAGTAATATCTTTTATGTCATGCACCCTTAATGAGTGGTCTATTTTTGTTGAATCTCAATTGTAGTGATACACATATTCATAATATTGAAGCCAAAAGATGCAAAGTTAATAATGATAGTGCAACTTATTTGTGGCACTGCCGTTTAGGTCATATTGGTGTAAAGCGCATGAAGAAACTCCATGTTGATGGGCTTTTGGAATCACTTGATTATGAATCACTTGATGATTCCGAACCATGCCTCATGGGCAAGATGACTAAGACTCCGTTCTCCGGAACAATGGAGCGAGCAACTGACTTATTGGAAATAATACGTACTGATGTATGTGGTCCGATGAGTGTTGAGGCTCGCAGCGGGTATCGTTATTTTCTGACCTTCACAGATGATTTAAGCATATATGGGTATATCTACTTGATGAAACATAAGTCTGAAACATTTGAAAAGTTCAAAGAATTTCAGTGTGAAGTGGAAAATCATCATAACAAGAAAATAAAGTTTCTACGATCTGATCGTTGAGGTGAATATTTGAGTTATGAGTTTGGTCTTGATTTGAAACAATGTGGAATAGTTTCGCAACTCACGCCACCTGGAACACCACAGCGTAATGGTGTGTCCGAACGTCGTAACCGTACTTTATTACACTACTGGAATTAGCTTATTTGTCGTCTGCCCATTCTTTGCCGTCTACTGGCTGACGACAAAGAAGGTATTTGCCGTCTGCTTATGAAAAACGGACGGCAAAGAACTGGCTGATGGCAAAGAAGGTATTTGCCATCAGCCAGTTATTTGCTGTCTACTAGCGGACGGCAAAGAATCTTTGCCGTCAGTTAGCGGACGGCAAAGAGAGAGGTGGGCTCCACAAATGAGTTGCTTAGAAAAAACTAACGGCCCCCTCTTTGCCGTCTGCTAGCGGACGGCAAAGAGCAAAAAAGCGGACGGCAAAGAGATAACCTAACTAACGGATCCCCACCCCTCCCCTCCCTCTCTCTCTCTCTTTCTGTCCCTCTCTCCCCGACGAGACCACCGCCGCCCCCACCGCCCGCCGCCGCCCCTCGCCCCGACCACCCGC
>NC_057805.1:437438538-437439254 GCF_018294505.1 Triticum aestivum
GAGATGAAATTCCTACAGCATATTAGCCTTGAAGGTTGTGAAAGTTTTGTGAAACTTCCAGATAGCATTGTCAGGCTTCAAGGGCACCATAAAACATGTCACCATAGAAAGAACATATCACCATAAAACCTCCCCCCGCCAATTCTTTAGATATAGTTTTAGATAATAAATAGTTTTAGATAGTTTACATATTAGAAAAGAAGAAGGAAAAAAGGAAAAAGAAAAAAGTAAAAGAAGGAAAAGAAGAAGAGGGAAAGGGAAAGGGAAAGGAAGAAGAGGAAGAGGAGGAGAAAAAGAATAAGAAGAAGAAGAAGAGGAAGAGAGAAGAGGAAGAGGAGGAGGAGGAGGAGGAGGAGGAGGAGGAGGGAGGAAGAGGACGAGAAGAAGAAGAAGAAGAAGAAGAAGAAGAAGAAGAAGAAAAGAAGAAGAAGAGGAAAAAGGAGAAGAGGAAGAAGAAGAAGAAGACGACTGATATTTGTAGACTGCCAGAGAATATCCATGAGATGAAATTCCTACAGCATATTAGCCTTGAAGGTTGTGAAAGTTTTGTGAAACTTCCAGATAGCATTTTCAGGCTTCAAGGGCACCATAGAACATGTCACCATAGAAAGAACATATCACCATAAAACCTCCCCCCACCAATTCTTTAGATATAGTTTTAGATAATAAATAGTTTTAGATAGTTTACATATTAGAAAAGAAGAAGGAAAAAAGGA
>NC_057805.1:437439530-437448436 GCF_018294505.1 Triticum aestivum
AAAGAAGAAGAAGAGGAAAAAGGAGAAGAGGAAGAAGAAGAAGAAGAAGAAGAAGAAGAAGAAGAAGAGGAAGAAGAAGAAAAGGAAAAGGAGGAAAAAAGAAGAAGAGGGGAAGAAGAAGAAAAAGACACGTTTTTATACTTCCTTATTTAGGGTTCCGCCACGTTTTGCAGTTTCTTTCTTTTCTTTAGTTGAATGTTTTTATACTACTAGCTAGTTGCCTAGTTTGCTGACCCAAAGAAGTTAAAATAGTTATTATATGAAATTCAACTAAAGTCAACATTTTTGACGACTAGTGCTACTAATAAATTCAACTAGAGCCATCATATGTCCACAAGTGCATTGTTTTTTGAATGAGAAATGATAACTTGGTGTAGTTGATTATCTTCTGCTCAGAATTTCTTATGTTATAATGTTGTATCATAATATTGTAAGGGTACTAATTGGTCTCTTCTGCTGCTTATCAGAGATGGGGGGAAGCCGCCACCGCAGACTCCGCTCTGCCACACCTGAGTACGAGTTGGATTCTTTCGAGTTCTTCAGTATCATACTTGGGACTTCAGTATCATCCACGAGGCAGGTATATAAAAGGAGAGATCTCCCCTTCACCCATCTCATTATGATAACTCTGTTGTTTGCTACATAACTCATTGTCCCAAACTGCAGAGGCTGCCTGACACTTTTATGAACATGCTGGGTGAAGATCCGCCAAATAATGTGAAGCTGCGACAGGCCGGCAGCGGGTTTCGCAGGCTGTGGGACGTGGAGTTGGTGATCAAGGAGGGCCACATGTACCTGTGTCCTAGCTGGGTGAAGTTCTATCATGCCTACGACCTGCGGCAGAGGTACTTCCTTCTCTTCAGGTACGACGACGACGCCACCATGCTCATCGTGAAGGTGTTCAACGCGACTATGTGTCGCATGCGCTACGCTGACGACGATGATGCCAGTACGTTCTGCCTCTTCTTATTCCTCTACATTTGGCTTTGTCTCGCATCGATTGTTAACGGTCATTGTTGCATTTGGACAGGCAATGGGAGCAGCAGCAGCGACACTGGCTACAGCCAAAGCAGCAACGATTCTGTCTGTAGCAAAAGCAAAAGCGATTCTGGCTGTAGCAAAAGCAGCAGCGATTCTGGCTGCAGCAAAGACAGCAAGGAGGATGATCCGGACTGGAGTGCACTACAAAAAAAATACACTTCCGTCGTGTTTGTCACAGTAGGTCGCGTTTTTTGTCATGCATGTACATCCATGACAAATTTATGACAGAATCAAGATAGTCATACTTGTGCTGTCGTAGAAGTGTTCCATGACATTACAAAAATTATCATCACGGAAGTGTCCACTTCCATGACGATAAATCGCGCGTCACAGAAGTGCTTTCGTCAAGGGTGACCGACACGTGGCATCCACCGTAACGGAACGCTATTAAGCTATCGGGTCTGGTTTTGGATCCGATAACCCGTTAACAGCCCCGACCAATGGGGATTTTCCACGTGTAAATCATCATTGGCTGGAGGAAACACGTGTCGGCTCACCATTGGGACAGATGTCATCCACGCATTGGACCCAAAGCGCCTATGATACGTCGACACATGGCACGGCCCAACTGAGCCCATTCCTGTGAAAAGGCCGGCCCGTTTGACTTGGTCAAAAGGTGGCGGGCCGGCCCACGGCAAGCCTGTTAATGGCATGTTCGCATATAGCCCATTTACAGCCCGCTAACCCAGGGCCCGTTTACGGCCTATCCGAATTAGGCCCAGTAGCGTCATCTGGGCCGTCCAATATAATTCCAGCCCGTTTTAACTTCCGGCCCATGTATGGCCCATGACGTCTTTTGGCCCATTTGAGGCCCTTAGTAATCCTCGGCCCGTTAACGGCCCGTGGTAAAACTGGCCCGTGATGAACAGTGTATCACTTTATACCCATTAGCGGCCCATTATACCATTGGGCCGTTTCCAGCCCATGTTATCTTTCGGCCTTCTCAGGGCCCATTTATCCTTGGGCTCATTTCCAGCATTCGTTTACTCATGACCCGTTACAGGACTTTTCTGCTTGTGGGCCAAATTCAGCCCGTGGATACAGTCGGCCCGTTTGTGGCCCGTTAATCTGATGGGCCATTTTCATAGCATCATCAAATACGGTCATTTAACGGCCCGTTATGGTCAGCCCATAAAACGTACGATTTCCACTCTAGCCCATTTACGGCCCCTTATACGGCTCGTACAAGGCACATAGATTAGACGGCCCGTAGTAGGCCCATTGACCCGATGGCCCATAGAAGGCTCACAAACCCGACGGCCCATAGAAGGCCCATGGATCCGACAGCCGATAGAAGGCCCACGGATCCGACAGCCCATAGAAGGCCCACGAATCCGACGGCCACAGAAGGCCAGGGATCGTCCGTCCCGTAGATGGCCCACGGAACGTATGGCCTATGGAGGGCCATGGTCACTGCAACGTTTGGGCGAGTTGACCCCTGTTTGAACGATATAGCATATTCAAAGAATTATCCTACTCTATACTATCACCTCTAAAAGACATACACTATACAATAAAGAGACTAAGGCATAGAAACGTAGAATAATCCTACACTATACAATAAAGAAATTACAGCCGATTATTCCCATTGGGCATTATGGTTCGGCACCAGTGATAATAAAGCATACACAAACAGCAAATTACATACACTGGGCAAATGCAGCTCATACATCATGGACGCGCATCAACATAACTTACCATTTGAACTATAATCTCTTCAGAAAATAGGATTGGCCGGATTTAGATAGCAGAAATTTCAGTCTGCAAAATCTCCAATTCCTTCGTTGTTACCTCAGTGTCTTGTTTCATTTTTTTGACTCCTGCATCTAATACCTGCATGTCCAGTCTCAACTTGTTGATTGTACGTTCAGAATCATGTACACGTTGTCTTGCCACATCTAGTTGATGCTCGAGAACATCAGCACATTCCAATTCCAATGCATAATCATTCGGCAACGGCCATGCCGCACTGCTCGCAGATCTTTGTGTTGATGTCACTTCATCCTGAAATGTTTCTGTAAGTACACATGACTAGGGCAAAAATATAGTTATGACAGTGAAGCGAGCAAGATAGACTATTTTTTACATGGCAAAACAGGACTAACAATAATGTTACACGTCATGAAGCATAAGCAAGTGATATTTTAAAAATTATAAAAAAGGTGGTCTGTGCAGCCTGCATACAGAAATCTCTTAGCTCACTAGAGGAGCATGATGTTGGGGCCCAATCCAAAACACAGACAAGTTACAAATTTAGACAGCATGTTGCGTACAAGTAAGCAAGCAGTTGGCCATTCTGTAGCTCAATTAAAGTCTTAGGGAGCATAATGAACAGCAGAGGATTTCATACAAACATACTACAGCAAGCAAAATTATGCAATCATTAGCCTAGTATAAACTAGATTGTGAGCCTCATTCAATAATAGTTGGTTAATAGACTTCAAAGCTTCAGGCACACTTCAGCAGAGTAATTAAATGGTAAGGCCTTTAATTATGTCAACTAATAGTTATACAAGTACCCAACATCAGGCATCATTCTTTGGGCATCTCATTAATTGAGGACAAATAAAGCAATTGAAAAGAGAAAATTAACTATGCCTGAAACAAACAAGGAATTGAACTGTTGAGTTGGATACAGTGACTTGCCTTAACAGGTTGAAGAGGCTCAGCGTAGCTCCTACTTCTCTTGCAAGGCTCCTTCCTAACATCTTGTACTTGGAAATCCTCAATCTTATCTTCATTGCACCCCCTCTGCAAGGTGACACAAACTAGTTACTCGCCTCCTTGGAAGATAAACATGCATACTTTCCAGTCTGTGAACACAAAAGGATGAGATTATAACAAAACACCACCACATAATGAAACATGCCGCATCTCTTGCACTTTCACACAATGAAATGAGCATTTACTATGTGTGCACTATGTCAAAACTAGGCATACCTTCGAACTGGATCTGCAGGTACTCTTGGAGAGCCTACTTTAGTGTACAGCCAAACCTTTATGTCACCTATGAGTTAGAAAATGCCCCACTATAGCAGCCCTTAGTGTTTAAATCGTTGACAAGCTCTGTTAGAGTGTTTCGGGTAGAACCTCACTAAAAATTGAAGGGAAGGGGAATAGTGAAATGACTCTGTTGTCTGCGTATATTACACTCAAAATGCAACTGGTGACGCCCGCGTCACACCTCACCCTCAAGTAAAAACAAACACGCAAGCGTTCATTGCCCTGCCCGCTTGCATCTCCTCTCCCCTTTCCCTCTACCTCGATCCCCTGCCTGCAGCACTAGGGTTCCTCCAGCAAGCCGTCGTCACTGGTCCCATCTGGCCTGGTCCTCGTTGATGCTCTGTCCAGCTAGGCTACATGGCCGGTGGGTAGGGGCAAATCTCCCTGGCTGCTCCTCCTTCTGGTGCTGCCCCTCATTCTCATGGTCTCCAGCAACTGCTCCACTGTGGTTCGTCCAACGCACTACTCCGGCAGGCGCTGCACAACTACGGCTGATGCCACACTGCGGCAGAAGGCACCTTATTCCCCCTCCCCACCTCCTAGGCCGTGGCCTTGAGGTGCTGTTGAAGGATGAGCTCATCCAACAAGGTGAGGATCTCCTCTGTTTTTTGCCAAATTTTCATTCTGATCCACTATACGATGAGTTGCTATGAGCTGCTTCTGCTGCTGCTATATGATGCATTGCTATGAGCTGCTCCTGCTGCTGCTATATGATGAATTGCTATGAGCTGTTGCTGCTATATGATGAATTGCTATGAGCTGCTGCTGCTATATAGTGAATTGCTATGAGTTGCTGCTGCTATATGATGAGTTGTTATAAGCTGCTCCTGCTACTATTGTATGATGAGTTGCTATGAGCTGCTCCTGCTGATGCTATATGATGAATTGCTATGAGCTGCTCCTGCTGCTGCTATATGATGAATTGCTATGAGTTGCTCCTGCTGTTGCTATATGATGAATTGCTATGAGCTGCTCCTGCTGCTGCTATATGATGAATTGCTATGAGCTGCTGCTGGTATATGATGAATTGCACACTGCTGCTGCTGCTGTATGATGAGTTGCTATGAGCTGCTGCTGCTATATGATGCTTTCAGGTGGTGCTGCTATATGATAATAACCAGCCACTTGGACCATCGAATTTCAATTAATAATTGTTCTTCATTTAAATGTGGGTCATGCATTTTTCGTTTAAGTTAGGCAATGGGATCTCTATGGAAAACATTGACCAAAGTAGATTGTGCCAAGTAGGTGGTATCTTTGTATTTGCATTTTGAGCAAATAGTGACGGTTTGTTTTCCTATCATATTAATTACTGCACTGGGTTCAATTTGTGATGTTTGCAAGTCAAATTAATTTTCATATGGGCAGCAAAATGAAAAAATATAATGCAATCTAGACTTTTCACTTATCATACCAAGGATAAGCTGAAAACGCAATGAAAAGAACTGGTTGGCTTATTACATGGAGCTTATATTCACAGGTGCTTATTTTCTTAGGATAACTCATAATAACTGTCCCTAAGAAACTTGGCCAATAGAACTGACATACAAATAACATGTCACGATGATTGCAATGGAGGAGTGACGTACCATAGCACACTGTATAGGCTCACCACTGGCTCTCCTTTTTTTGCGATGTTCCATGAAATTGCCACATACATCTTGTACTTTTTCATTGTGTAACCCAATCTGCAAGTTGGCACGACTAATTTCAGACATCTCTACATGATAATACATTGCATATCCCTTGCGCATATTTAAACCACCAATTAATGATTGTGTGCGTAGCATAAACTAGCCATGACTCTGTGTGCTGGACTAGCAGGCACTCTAAGGGAGCCTAATGTAGTGTACTGGAATTCCTACATGCCACCTACGATTTTGTGTAATGTACTGCCTCTGTTCCTAAATATATGTCTATTTAGAGATTCCAGTATGGACCACATACAGATGTATATAGATGCATTCTTGAGTGTAGATTCACTCATTTTGCTCCATATCTAGCCTATATTGGAATCTCTAGAAAGACTTATATTTAGGAACGGAGGTACGAGGTAGTATCATGTATGACTTCTACATATCTAATTTAGCAGCCAGTAGTAGAAATCATTGTTTGCACAAAGGGATTACTGGTCGAAAATCCTAGCAAAGCACGCTGGCAGGCACAAAACAATACAAGAGAGAGAGACACGCTTACAAGATCATAGCAATGCCTCGGTCCAGGATCTTGGTTGGCCAAGCTGTTAGATCCAGAAGAAACATCGTCCTTGTAGTTTTTGCCAGCTGCATAACAGGTAAAAGCGACCTGTTAGTATATTTGAAGTACATCAGGCAAGTGATGCTGGACGGGTTTAAAGGTGACAAGTACCTAGGCCATGGCGGGTGCTTGGCATCTTGCCAGACGGTGGGAATCAGGTTAGAAACGTCAAGGGTGATGACGCTGCGCTGGATGTCAGGGTCCGGTAAGGAGATCTAGAACCGTCGAGTAGGGTGTTTGTGGAGCTGCTCCGGTAGGGTGGACTACGGTGTGGGCGAAGCGGATCTGTGGCCGTGGACGAGGGCGTAGGTGAAGCTGCTCCGGTGGTTGGGTTAAGGATGGTGTCGACGACGCGGATCTACGGCCATGGACGGGGCGTCAGAAGCTGCTCCAGTAGGTTGGATGAGGGTGCAAGGAAGCGGATCTGAGGCCGTGGACTTGTGAGTTGGCAAAGCGGCCCCGGTAGGGTTGAAAATGGTATAGGCGAAGCTACTCCGGTGGGGTTGACGATGTTGTCGGCGAAGCGGCTCCGGTAGGGTTGAGGAAGGTGTCGGCTAAGAGGACCAGAGGCCGTCGACGGGGGCGTCGGTGGGGCGGCTCCGAGGGGTGTGGACAAAGCGTCTCCGGTGGGGAGTACGAATGAGCCGCTGCAGATGCGCTGCGGTTGACGAGAGTACCGGCGAAGCAGATCCGGTGCCGTGGACAAGGCCGGCACTGAATGGGCTATGGTACAGTGGTGGATGAGCAGTCTACCCGTTTCTAGGGGAGGTAGGAGGGGTAGATGCGGCCGCAGAAGCAGATCCGGCGAGGTGGAAGCCGCTGGCAGTGAATGGGCTCTGGTACGCCGGTGGATGAGCAGTCTAGGGTTTCGACAGGGGAGGGGAGAAAGGCCGAGGAAGTACATACGGCATGATGTGAGATAATCTGGTACTGTGGAGTTAGTCGTTTTTGCGGGAGGGGGAGAGGAAATGGGGGTGCCGTGTAGTGGGGGGAACCGGAAGTTACCAAAGCAGCCCTGACCTATTATGTAGATGAGGGCGGTATTGTAACTGTTGGTCTCCGTGCACCAAGGACAAAAGGGGAATTTCGCATGCTAAGGACTAAGGTGGCGGAAATTTTAGAAGGAGGCGGGAGATTTTGCCGCCTGCGGGATCGTTCGTATCCAGTTTCAACTAATTTTGGACCGTGCTAGCGGGAAGGTCATGCGAGATTGTGTGCACGGGGCACGCGTCAGCAGTTAATAACTGGTGTGTCCACCCCAGAAAAAAAGACAATAACGCGGGATGATGCGCCGATAACTTGGACGTTCACATGGGCGCGGCCAATTGTACGGGTGTAGTGGCGCGTTCACAAAAAACGGATCAAATGCTCAGCCTATGTATTTCTCGTGTAAATAGATAATTTAGTGCAATTGGTTATTTACTTCAAACATAATGCATTAACGTGTTAGTGTAGAGGCGCACAAAAAGAAGTCCGCTACTTAAAAGTGTTACCTCATATGATTACATAGCCTCCATTTCATAAATTGCGTACCCGTTGAATTCATATATGAATATTACATATATTACTTCATAATAGAACCTTAAATCATCCAAGACTAATGATTTTGAATGCAAGAGTAACAATGGTGCATGTACATGATAGCTACATTGGTTGTTTGAAGAAACATCACTGTAACTTTGGCATGCACAACTGAAAAGGTTTATTTAAATAGAAAAAATGTGATATGTGAGTGTCCAATCTTTATAGCGTTGAATCGATATTGTACCTTTGGCCACGATACGAAGTAGATATTGATTTGTGTTCAAGCGATGCACGTCCACGATCGCTAGATAGTGTTACGTGAATGAATTGTGCAATCTCTCTCACACGCATACATATCTCATTTCCCTGTGGTCATCGGAATCACACACGCGCACTTCATGTATTTCTCTCCCTCCGTCAAGGTTAGAATTAGTCTTTCTACCCCGTCCTACAAGTCTCTCACACAGAAACACACACGCTCTCTCTGTCGAACACACCCACCCCTTTAATTCCGCCCACCCACATCCACTAATGTCTCAAAGTATAATAATGTCTCTCACACATATGCCTAAGGTTAACTCGAGTTCCGGAACCATATGAATACATACAATGGGATTCCAACAGATCACCTTTTGTTTTGAGATTTCGCTCTCTCTCTCTCTCTCTCTCTCTCCAACACATTGTTTCTCGCTTCATTTTTCCGGCACTTGCATGCACACAATTTTGTTTATCATCGTGATGCTTTAAGTATGCCTCGCACAAATGCTATCTACCTATCCCTTAATATAGCTAGATATTTGTTGCACAAACTCCTTCTCCCTACTAGCAAGATGCACATGCATTGCACCGAACATCAAGATGCATTTGTATGAGTAGTTTATCTTGTGGGAGAAAAGGATGAACGAGGGAATGCCTTATTTGCAAATGCGGAGAGGGGTGTGGGTATCTTTTTGCAAAATTGCCACAGTTTCCTTCCTATCCGTCGGGTATAAATCAGATGGCCTATATTGCAGGATGGCAGGAACACCATCATCACCAACTCTGTTTTTTATAAGAGTAGGGATATGTAAGTGTCACTGCCC
>NC_057805.1:438493368-438525376 GCF_018294505.1 Triticum aestivum
CCACATATAATATA
Source organism: Triticum aestivum (assembly GCF_018294505.1). Classification (NCBI taxonomy): domain Eukaryota; kingdom Viridiplantae; phylum Streptophyta; class Magnoliopsida; order Poales; family Poaceae; genus Triticum; species Triticum aestivum. Next base: position 438,493,383 of record NC_057805.1, read on the forward strand.
GGTGAGGGGAGAGGGGAGCAGCTAGGAGGCGCCCCCAAGTAGGACAAATCCTACTTGGGGTCCTCCCCAAGCTGCGCCCCCTTCCTTATTTGCTCCGGGGAAAAAGGGAAAGGGGAGGAGAGGAAGGCAAGGGGGACAAATCCCCCATTTCCTTTTCTCCCCAAGGCTAGGTGCCATAGGTGGGGCGCACCAGCCCCTTGTGGGCTGGTGTGCTCCCCTCTTTTGGCCCATGTGGCACATTAACCTCCCGGGGGTGCCCGGAACCCCTTCTGGTGATCCGATGACTATTCGGTGTACTCCGAAACTCTTCCAGTGCTCAAATATCATCGTCCTGTATATCAATCTTTACCTTCAAACCATTCCGGAGCTCCTCATCATGTCCGTGATCTCATGCGGACTCCGAAAAACATTCGGTCACCAATTCTGTATAACTCATATAAGACTATATCGTCGACAAACATTAGGCGTGCAGACCCTATGGGTTCGAGAACTATGTAGACATGACCAAGACACCTCTCCGATCAATAACCAACAGCGTAACCTGAATGCCCATATTGGTTCCTACATATTCTACGAAGATCTTTATCGGTCGAACCTTAGGACAACATATGTAATTCCCTTTGTCCATCGGTATGTTACTTGCCCGAGATTCGATCGTCGGTATCCTCATACCTAGTTCAATCTCGTTACCGGCAAGTCTCTTTACTCTTTCTGTAATACATCATCTTGCAACTAACTCCTTAGTCACTTTGCTTGCAAGGCTCCTTATGATGTGTATTACCGAGAGGGCCCAGAGATACCTCTCCAATACTCGGAGTGACAAATCCTAATCTCGATCTATGCCAACTCAACAAACACCTTCGGAGATACCTGTAGAGCATCTTTATGATCACCCAGTTATGTTGTGACGTTTGATGGCACACAAGGTATTCCTCCGGTATCAGGGAGTTGCATAATCTCATAGTTGAAGGAATATGTATTTGACATTACTAGCAGAAAGGCCCGTGCGTTGCAACGGGAGAAAAAAAATACCACACGCTCTTAATTTACAAAAAATGGTCTATAATCCGAGAATTTGTAGCTACGACCCAAACAAAGATGGTCTTAACCTATAAAAGCGCAATTTAATATTCTATAGGTGTTCTATTTCAACACGACTTGCATGTAGATTTAATTTGTACAAAGAAACGAGCAAGTGATCATGCATTTATTCATGTCATGTTCGGAATGGCTTGTTGTTACGGGCGAGTAAACAAAAACGACAAAAACAAACGATGACACATTAGCACATTACGGAGACATGTGTGGATCAATGGCAGTTTTCAGTTTAAGAATCACCAACTTAGCGTAACTCTTGAACACTTTTCACATGCATATTTCTTAAATATATGAAGAGTTGTTAAAAAGGTCGTTAAAAAGATACATGATTTTTTAATCGTAAAAAGAGATTATTTTTGTGTGGAAAAGAACAGTTTTGTATGGTCTCTTGTGGACGCAGGTACTTGCGCCCCCATTTCATCACTATTTTTAAATTGTTAACGGGTAAAATAATATCATATTCAGATTCTACATATTTTTGTAATCAAATTCCATATATAATATGTTATATTTGGAGCTATGGTTGAGAAGATATGAGTATTTTTAAAAACATTTTATATGTACTGTCGGTTTAATGTCAGGAACATTAGAGGGTTTTCTATTTCTATAAAATAGCAAAACGGACTTTGAATACCTATTTCTTTCATTAGTATGTATGGAAGAAAGCAATATCAATAAACTGAATGATCAATATGCTAAGCTAACGAATGAGTCTTGTCCATCACATCGTTCTCCTAATGATGTGATCCCGTTATCAAATGACAACACGTGTCTATGGTTAGGAAACCTTAACCATCTTTGATTAACGACCTTGTCTGGCAGAGGCTTACTAGGGACATGGTATTTGTTTATGTATTCACACATGTATTTATGTTTTTGATCAATACAGTTCTAACATGAATAATAAACCTTTACCATGAACAAGGAATATAAAATAACAACTTTATTATTGCCTCTAGGGCATATTTCCTTCAGTCTCCCACTTGCACTAGAGTTAAAAATCTAGATTACATTGTAATGAATCTAACACCCATGGAGTCTTTGTGCTGATCATGTTTTGCTCGTGGAAGAGGCTTAGTCAACGGGTCTGCTTCATTCAGATTCGTATGTATTTTGCAAACTTCTAGGTCTCCATCCTTGACCTTTTCACGAATGGAGTTGAAGCGTCTCTTGATGCGTTTGGTTCTCTTATGAAACCTGGATTCCTTCGCCAAGGCAATTTCTCCAGTGTTGTCACAAAAGATTTTCATTGGACCCGACGCGCTGGGTATTACACCCAGATCGGATATGAACTCCTTCATCCAGACTCCTTCATGCGCTGCTTCCGAAGCAGCTATATACTCCACTACACACGTTGATCCTGCCATGATGCTCTTCTTGGAACTGCACCGACTGACAGCTCCACCATTCAATATAAATATATATCCGATTTTTGACTTAGAGTCATCCGGATCAGTGTCGAAGCTAGCATCAACGTAACCATTTATGACAAGCTCTTCATTACCTCCATAAATGAGAAACATATCCTTGTTCTTTTTCGGGTACTTCAGGATGTTCTCGATCGCTGTCTAGTGATCCACTCTTGGAATACTTTGGTACCTACATGATAGAACCTATGGCTGAGGCATAGGGAATGACTTTCATTTTCTCTCTATCTTCTGCAGTGGTCGGACTTTGAGTCTGACTCAATTTCACACCTTGTAACACAAGCAAGAACCCTTTCTTTGACTGATCCATTTTCAACTTCTTCAAAACTTTGTCAATGTATGTGCTTTGTGAAAGTCCTATCAAGCGTCTCGAACTATCCTTATAGATCTTGATGCCCAATATATAAGCAGCTTCACCGAGGTCTTTCATTGAAAAATTCTTATTCAAGTATCCTTTTATGCTATGTAGAAATTCTATGTCATTTCCAATCAACAATATGTCATCCACATATAATATTAGAAATGCTACAGAGCTCCCACTCACTTACTTGTAAATATAGGCTTCATCATAAGTCTGTATAAAACCATATGCTTTGATCAGCTCATCAAAAGCGTATATTCCAACTCCGAGATGCTTGCACCAGTCCATAGATGGATCGCTGGAGCTTGCACACTTTGTTAGCACCTTTAGGATCGACAAAACCTTCTGGTTGCATCATATACAACTCTTCTTTATGAAACCCATTAAGGAATGCAATTTTGCCGTCCATTTGTGAGATTTCATAATTATAAAATGCGGCAATTGCTAACATGATTCGGACTGACTTAAGCATCGCTATGGTGAGAAAGTCTCATCTTAGTCAACCCCTTGAAATTGTCAAAAACCTTTTGCAACTAGTCGATCTTTGTAGATGGTGACATTACCATCAGCGTCTATCTTCTTCTTGAAGATCCATTTATTCTCAATGGCTTGCCGATCATCGGGCAAGTCCACCAAAGTCCATACTTTGTTCTCATACATGGATCCTATCTCAGATTTCATGGCCTCAAGCCATTTATCAGAATCTGGGCTCATCATAGCTTCTTTATAGTTCGTAGGTTCGCCATGGTCTAACAACATGACTTCAGGACAGGATTACGATACCACTCTGGTGCGGAACATGCTCTATTCGACCTACGAGGTCCAGTAGTAACTTGATCCGAAGTTTCATGATCATCATCGTTAGCTTCCTCTCTAGTTGGTGTAGGCATCACGGGAACGGATTTCTCTGATGTGCTACATTCCAATTCGAGAGAAGGTACAATTACCTCATCAAGTTCTACTTTCCTCCCACCTACTTCTTTCAAGAGAAACTCCTTCTCTAGAAAGGATCCATTCTTAGCAACAAAGATCTTGCCTCCGGATCCGTTGTAGAAGGTGTACCCAATAGTTTCTTTAGGGTATCCTATGAAGATGCACTTTTCTGATTTAGGTTCGAGCTTATCAGGCTGAAGCCTTTTGGACATAAGCGTCACATCCCCAAACTTTACGAAATGATAGCTTATGTTTCTTGCCAAACCACAGTTCATACGGCGTCGTCTCAATGGATTTAGATGGTGCCCTATTTAACATGAATGCAACTGTCTCTAATGCATAACCCCAAAACGATAGTGGTAAATCGGTAAGAGACATCATAGATCGCACCATATCTAATAAAGTACGGTTAGGACGTTCGGATACACCATTACGCTATGGTGTTCCAGGTGACGTGAGTTGTGAAACAATTCCACATTGTTTTAAATGAAACCAAACTCGTAACTCAAATATTTGCTTCCATGATCAGATCATAGAAACTTTATTTTCTTGTTACGATGATTCTCCACTTCACTCTGAAATTCTTTGAACTTTTCAAATGTTTCAGACTTGTGTTTCATCTAGTAGATATACTATCGGGTGGTTGGTGCGACATATGCCAAGGGATGGCTTATCATTGTGGGAGCCAATAAAACGTCGCCGGTGCCTGGAAACGGGATGAGGCGAAGACATGCACGCCGGCGGATCTTACCCAGGTTCGGGGCTCTCCGAGGAGATAACACCCCTAGTCCTGCTCTGCGGGGTCTCCGCATGATCACTAGATCGATCAAAGGTAGCTACAATCGCTCCTAGAGCTGTTGAGATCAAGGGAGAAGAAGAACAAGGCCAGCTCTTGCTTCTCTCTATCTATGGTGTGTGTGCTATCTTTAGAAGCGAACTATGCTCAGAGGCCAACCCCTTGCATGGGTGCTCCGGGGGGTTTATATAGGCCTACCCCCCGGGGGTACAATGGTAATCCGGCTGGGCTCTGGTCCCAGCCGTCAGTGTCTACGCTCGCCGCTTCTCCGCCGGCTGCTGAGTCCCGCCGGCTGGTGGGTCCCGCCGGCTGCCGGCTACTTGGTCGACAGGCCGGCCCCACCGCCTAGGGTCTTGTCGGCGGCTGCTTACTGTAGCCGCGCCTCTGATGACGAGGGCTTTGTCGAGGTAAGCGTGGCTACAGTAGGCCGCCTCGGGGGCTCTCACTGTAGCCTTACCTCGTCTTGTCTCCTTAATGGGGCTCTCCCTTCGAGGAAGGGAGTAGCCGGCTTCTGAAGGCCGGCTACGCTCTTGGCCGACTGGGAAAGGCCGGGCCGCCTTCACGCCTCTCTCTGGCTGAAGGGGCCCGCCACCCGCGGGCCGTACGGGAGTCGGTAGTGGGTGACGTCGAGGCCAGCATGGCTACAGTGCCGAGCCGCACGGGAGACGGCCTTCCCGTACGGCCTCCTGTAGCCATGCCCGCCTCGGCCTTTGGGGGTAGTGGGCCGCACTGTGGCCACACCCTGTCGTGTCGCCGTTATGTGGGAGCAGCTTTGGTGGTTATGGTCTCGGCCGGCTCCTAGGAGTCGGCGTCCTTCTCGGCCGGCTTCTTGGAGTCGGCCACCCCGTAGTCGTCCTGGGGAGGAGTTGGTGAGGCTGGGTCGCCTTCCGGGAGTCGGCTTCAGAGGTAGCCGGCCAGGGAAGGCGGCCCAATGCTCGGAGTGCTTGGAGGCCCGAAGGCCTGATAATTTTTTCAGAAGAACCAGGGGCAGTCGGTTAGGCTACCCGTGGCCATTTACTCCGACAGTAGTCCCCGAAGCTGATTGGGCTTCGAGGTGGAGTGGGGGTTGAGAAGCTCGATCAGCTTCCTATCGTGACAAGCCGGCAGCTGGGAGTCGGCCTTGGTCAGGCACGCCGCCTGAGTCGAAATCTTCTGGAGTCGGAGGGCGGGAGCCCGCTGGCACGTGCACCGGGCCGCGGGCCGGCCACGGGCCGTCGGCGAACCACGTGGCCGGAGAGCCTGCCAGCCCAGGCGCGTGACGGGACGTCGCCGCAGGGAGGGGGCCCGCCACGTCCGCGCCGCGGCCCAGGCGCGGATCCTTTGTATCCCGAAACCGCCCGCACGTCCCGTGCGGCAGTTTCGGCTCGCATTTATGCGCAATAATCGCGAGACGTGGGGGGAGTGGGCGTAGTTAATCCCACGTCCCCCCCCCCATGTCCGGCCTCTTCGGCCTTGTGAGGCTATAAGTAGGGGGAGGTGGAGGGCGGCAGGCCCTCGCACGCTCCTCCTACTTCCACCGTCTTCTTCCTCTTGCCAGTTCTTGCGACAGCGCCTCGCCGCCTCGCTCTTCCACCGCACGCTCCTCCACCGCCGTGCTAGCTTTCGCCATGCCTCCCACCGTAGAGCGGCTTGGCGGGGATTGGGACGGCTCCAACGTCCATGACGACCATGTCGACTTCCTCCGCGACACGCGGCGGCTGCCCAGCGTGGACAAAGTGGAGGTCCGCCTCGCGCCGGAGAAGGAAACCTCGCCGAGGCCGCAGGAGGGCGAGCGGGTGGTCTTCCGCTCGCACTTCTTGCGCGGCTTCGGCCTGCCAGTGAGCGCCTTCTTCCGCTCCTGGCTCGACTTCTATCAGCTCCAGCCGCACCATCTCACCCCCAACGCGGTGGTGCTGCTGTCCGCCTTCGTCACCCTGTGCGAGGGCTATCTCGGCGTCCTCCCCACCCTTGAGTTCTGGGGGGAGTTCTTCCTGTCGAAGCTGGGCACGCGCAGTAAGGGCGTGCCGGCTCATACTGGCGCCTTCATCGCGTCGCGCAGATCGGCTGCCGACAACCCCTTCCCCGTCATCACGCTGATCCAATCGGTGAAGAAGTGGCAGAAGTCATACTTCTACGTGCGGAACATCGCTCCACGGGGCGACTACATCAACCTGCCGGCTTACGTAGCCGGCCCGCCGGCGGGCAGGCTGCCCCAGTGGTCCTTCCAGGCTGTGACGCTATCGCCGGCGGGAAACGCCGCCATCGCCCGACTGCGGGTGATGGTCCAGTCGGAGGGCCTGACGGGGCCTGACCTTCTGGCCGCGTTCGTCACGCGCCGGGTCCTTCCGCTCCAGAGCCGGCCTCATCTGATCTGTCAGATGAGCGGCCAGCTCGATCCAAGCCGAATGTGCACCAAGGAGATGCCGCGCCATGAGGTCGCCTACATGGTGAACTACCTTGCGAACTGCGAACTCGCCGAAGCATGGCAGTTCGGCAAGGAGCCGTATAGCCGAGCCAATCCGCCGCCTACGGTATGCTCTCCCTGTGTCTTTTTCTCTCTCTTCGTTGCCGAGTTCCTCCGGGCCGACTCTAACTTAGTCGGCTTGTTCTTCGACAGAGCCCTCTGCTTCGGCCAGCCGGTGGGTCAGACACGGAGCGCCGCTTCGTCCCCGACCGGACCGAACATGACCTGGAGGACCCCGACCTGGGGCGGTCCATATGGACGACGACGTCGAGCCGGGCGGAGGCCAAGCCGGCGGCGAAACAGGCGGCTCCGGGTTCACTGCCACCTTCGATGACTGGCCAGACGAGGATGAAGCCGAAGCCGTCCCGCGCCGCCAGCCGGCATCTGGACGCGGCGCGGGCTGCTCCGCCGCGCAGCCTGCTCGGGGTGGAGGTCAGAAGCGTCGCGCCGCCCAGGGCTTGTTCGGCAGCCGAACGAAGAAACCCAGAGGCGGGGCGGCAGCCACCAGGCGGGAGGAGGCGGCCGCGAAGGCGGCTCGTTTTCGCAAAGTGGTGAAGCAACCGCAGACCGTGTCGGCGTAAGTCCGAATCCTTCTTTGTGTACTCTCTTTCTTTCTTTTCTTTGGTGGTTCTTGAAACCTTTGTCTTTTTCTTCGAAGATCAGAGCTCCGTTGTCACTTGAGTGGGCGGCTGCCGGCTCCGTCGTCGAGTCGCCAAGGGGCTCTGGGAGCACCACCCGCCGCGTGGACCCCCGCGCCGACCTCCAGGAGGTGACGTAAAGGAACGCGCGGGAGGCGCGGGAGGAGCAGGAGGCACGGGAGGCGGAGGCTTGGAAGGCGGCCGCTGCCCAGGCGGCACGGGAGGAGGAGGCGGCGAAGGCACTCGCCGAGGCCGCAGCAAGGGCCCAGGCAGTGGCTGAGGCCGCGGCGGCGGCGGGGGAGGTTTTGATGGTCACCCCGCTGCGCGTCATGGCACCTGGGGACATGGAGCCCTCGCCAGGGGGAGCTAGCGGCGACCAGCCGGGGCTAGGGGGAAGCGGCAACGACGTCATCATCTTGGAGAAGGCGCCGGAGCCGACCCCGCCAACTGGGCGGCCCAAGGCGGCCAGCCTGATCCGCCGCCTGCACAGTCGGCGGAGGGCGAGCTGGCCGCGAGGGTTGAGGTGGCGGTCCGGATTCCGCCAAGCCGGCGTGCGGGGAAGGCCGCGTCGGAGCCGCAGAAGGCTGCGTCGGAGCCACAGCCGGCCGTGGGCTCCAGCTCGTCGTCCCGGGACGCGGAGGCGGCCAGCGCTACCTCGGGGTGGACGCCAGGCGGAGGGACAGCCGTAGTGAACGTGGCTGCACAAGACGTCCGGACCCGGCTCCAAAGCCAAGCCGCGGCGCTGAGGCAGTTCACCGACGAGTTCCTCGCAACGCGGGCGGCCATCCGGGTTAGTACTCCCGTCTTGTTTCTTCTTGACTTTGCTTTCTCTTCTTGATCTTGATTTTCTTCCATGGGGGCGCGTCAGCGCACCCACTGGGTGTAGTCCCCGAGTTCCGAGTCGACTGCTGAGCAGGCGGCTTGGAACTTCTTAGAGGTTTTGTCTTTGTTGTTTTTGTTCTCACTTCAGTCTTCTGTCCATCTTGCAGGACTACCACAACCTTCGAGCGGCCGCCTTCAACTCCCAGGCTCGGGAGCTGACTCAGAAGACCGCCGACCTTACTGAGAGCCGAGGTACGTGACTTGATCTTTATCTCATGTGGGGGCGCGTCAGCGCACCCACTGGGTGTAGTCCCCGAGATTCGGGCCGACTGCTGAGCAGTCGGGTCGGATCTTCCTTGACGATTTCTTACTGTTGTTCTTCTTCTTCCTACTTTGCAGCGGCCAATGCCAGTCTGAGGGCATAGCTGGGGGAGTCCCAGACTGCTCTTCGTGCCAAGGATGCCGAGCTCGCCGCCTTGGTGCAGGAGCGCGACAGCCTGGCCAAGAAGTTGGCCGACCAGGAAGAAAGCCACAAGGCGGTACTGAAGGCGGCGCAGGACCGCGAAGCCACTCTCCAGGCCGAGTTCAAGACGGAGGCGGCCGGCTGGGCTGAGGCCAGGCAGACTCTGGTCTCTGGCTATGGCCAGATCAAAGATCTGGTTGACGGTAAGCCGCCTACCCCTTCGTCCTTTCTTGCCGTCTGCCACTTTGGCTCGTTTTTCTGATTTTGGTGTTCTTCTCTTCCTTTCTTCTTCTTTGCGCAGAGTATTTCCCTGGCTATTCGACTGCCGCCAGCCAGACCATCGAGGCCCATCGCCAGGCGCGGAGGCAAGCCGGCTTCGAAATCTCGCCAACCGCCGGCCGCTCGCTGGAGGAACAGCTCCTGGCGATCCAGGCTCGCATCCAGCCGGCTCACCGGCTGCTCCGCCGGCTTCAGCGTGCCGGGGCGCAGGTCTTGGCCGCCCTCTGGCCCGGCCAAGCGGTCCCTCGCACCCCCAGTCGGACCGCCGACTGGCTGGAGGTGGCAGTCGGCCGCTTCGAGGCTTGGAAGGCCTCGGCGGCTCGCTCCGGCGCCAGGCGGGCGCTGGAGTTCGTCAAGGCCTGGTATCCCGGCCTGAACCTGGACCAGCTGTCTACCTGGCGGCAGCAAGCCGACACGGAGCTGGAGCCGGCGCGGCCGGCCATCATTCGGCGGGCTTCGGCGATCACCGACTATACCGACACCAGCGTCTTCGCCCCCGAGGTGGACGACAATGGAGTTGCCCAGCCGGAGGAGTGGTTCGGGCTGGACCTAGCATACGGCGAAGACTCGGCGGAGGAGATCGACTCCAGCGACGAGGGTGAAGAAGAGGAGGAGGAAGGTGAAGACGCCGAGCCGGCTGGTGGAGCAGCCGGCCAGCCTCAGCCTGACCGCACCTCCAGCACCATGTCGCGCGCGAGTGCGTCACCTGCGGTAGGTGATGGCCAAGCCGAGACCCGCTAGGCGGCCACTCCTTCAGCCGGCGAGGCCGCCTTCACCGACCAGCTCGGCCTCCATGTCGCGCCCTAGTCCGAAATTTTTTGCTTTTCCTGTCTTGTTACTCTTTAGAACAATGTTTGGTTAAATTCTGCACAATTCCACCCACTGGGTGTATTCGAACTTATGTCTGTTGCCGGCCTGTTGGCAGCTTTATGTATATCTAACTTATGCATTTGGTCTTTCCTTGTACTTTTGTTTTTTGTCCTTCTGCTTTTTCCTTTGCCGCCCTCCCTTGGTTGCCGTCTCCCCAGTCAAACAGTTGCTCTGCAATCTGTAGCCGGGGGAGTGCCTGGCCGATTGGGGAGGGGGAAGTACTTTAGCTCTGCTGGACTAAAGCTAAGTTTTTTAGGAAGCCGGCCAGCCGGCTGCTCTAGTAGCCGGCAGGCATGTTTAGAGGCCGTCTTTTTGCTATATAGGTTCGTTGTTCCTTAGCTGTTTTTCGTGTGGGCGTCCTTTCTGTCTTTCCTCTTGCTAGTCGGATAGTCAGTTCTTTGAGCTGCGACTTTCAACAAGAGAGGACTCAGGAGCCGGCGCACTACTTTTCTGACTTTAGGAAAAACTTTCGATATAGCTCAAGGCGGCCAGTCCCCGGGCCGACTAGTCGAACCCGGTGCCGGACAAAAATTCAAAATGTAATAATACATTCATGGATATGACACTCGTCATTCATAGATAAATAAAAGGCAGTCCCCGAGTACTGTTCGGGGGGGCTGTTGGTTTGTACTTAATACAAAAGGGGGAGCGTGATACATACTTCTTTTCAGCTGTAAAATCGTCTTAGGAGGTTTGCGTTCCATGGTCGCTCCGACTCCTTGCCGGACTCGTCTCTCTTGCGTGCTCTTGGTTTTTGCGCGTCGATCAAGTAGTAGGAATAGTTGCCGAGTGCCTTGCTGACGACGAAGGGGCCTTCCCAAGGGGCCGAGAGCTTGTGCTGGCCGGCTGTTCGCTGGATCAGCCGGAGCACAAGGTCGCCCTCTTGGAAGGATCTTGGCTTGACCTTGCGGTTGTAGTAGCGGCGCAGCCCTTGCTGGTAGATGGCGGACCGGCTGAGTGCTAACAGCCGGCCTTCTTCCAGTAGGTCCATGCCGTCTTCTCTTGCTTCTTTGGCTTCCTCCTTCGTGTACATGGTGATCCGAGGCGAGTCGAACTCGATGTCTGTTGGGATGACAGCCTCGGCACCGTACACGAGGAAGAATGGAGTGAAGCCGGTTGACTTGTTAGGTGTAGTGTGCAGGCTCTAGAGGACAGCCGGCAGCTCTTTGAGCCAGCAGCCGGCCGGTCGCTCCAGTGGTACAACCAGTCGGGGTTTGATGCCGGAGAGGATGAGTCCATTTGCTCGCTCGACCTGGCCATTTGACTGCGGGTGGGCAACGGACGCTAAGTCCAGTCGGATGCCCTGCGTCGCGCAGAAACGTGCCAGTGCTCCTTTGGCGCAGTTCGTGCCGTTGTCGGTGATGATGCTGTGCGGCACGCCGTACCGAGTAGTGATGTCGGTGATGAATGTTACGGCAGTCGGCCCATTGAGCTTCTTGATTGGCTTTGCTTCAATCCACTTTGTGAACTTGTCCACAGCAACAAGTAGATGTGTCAGGCCACCGCGGGCTGTCTTGAAAGGGCCCACCATGTCCAGTCCCCAGACGGCAAAAGACCAAGTGAGGGGAATGGTTTTGAGGGCAGAAGCCGGCAGGTGTTGCTTGGAACTAAAAACTTGACATCCTCTGCAGCTCTTGACTATTTCTTTGGCATCCTCCAAGGTAGTCGGCCAGAAGAAACCGTGGCGGAAAGCCTTGGCCACGAGGGATCTTGAGGCTGCGTGATGGCCGCATTCGCCTTGGTGGATGTCTTTGAGGATTGTCACTCCTTTTTCTGGCTCGACACAACGCTGGAAGACTCCAGTGACGCTGCGCTTCACAAGCTCTCTGTTGATTATTGTGTATGCTGCGGCTTGTCGTTGCACTAGTCTTGCTGAGATCTCGTCAGCCGGCAGCTCTCTGCTGACTAGGAACTTGAGGATGGGCTGGGCCCATGAGGGAGCTGTGACTTCTTCTTCTATTAATGTGGCCACCATGACTCGGGTGGGTGGGTTGGGTGTTGCATTGGAGTCGGCCACCGCTTCTTGTGTCGTTGCAGTCCCCGGGCCGACTGCTGCAGTCCCCGAGCCGGGTTCTGAAGTCCCCGGGCCGAGTGCGACTACGGCAGTCCCCGGGCCAGTCGTCGAAGTCCCCGTGCCGCCTGCGGGGTTTCTCCAGTCGGATTCGGCTGTTTCTGGCGCAGGCGGTACGAAGATGGAATCCGACTCTGGAGACGGCTTGATGGACGGCTTGAGGAGGCGCTGGAGGGAGACGCCAGTTGGTATGGCTTGTCGGGTGGAGCCGATCCGTGCTAGGGCATCTGCTTGGTTGTTGTCGGCCCTTGGCACGTGAAAGAACTCGCACCCTTCGAAGTATCCGCTTATTTGCTGGACGAGGAAACGATAGCTCGCCATGTTGGCGTCCTTGGCGTCCCAGTCGCCAGATGATTGCTGGACCACCAAGTCTGACTCGCCGTAGCACAGGATCCGGCGTATGCCGAGTTCTTTGGCTAGCCGGAGCCCGTGTACGAGCGCCTCGTACTCGGCCACGTTGTTGGAGGCGGCGAAGTGGATCTGTAGCGTGTACTTGAGCTTGTCGCCTTTGGGAGAGGTGAGGACGATGCCGGCTCCCAAGCCGGTGCGCATCTTGGACCCGTCAAAGTTCATCCGCCAATGGGTAGAGTCGGGAGCCGGCGGTAAGTACTGGGTGTCGGCCCAGTCGACGAGGAAGTCGGCCAATGCTTGCGACTTGATGGCGGTGTGGGGTTGATAGAAGATCGTGTAGGGCGCCAAGGCAATGGCCCATTTGTCCACGGCCGAATGCATCCCGGCTGCCTATGATCTCGGCAAGCGGGGCAGTGCACACGACCGTGATGGGGTGCTCTTGGAAGTAGGGCTTCAGTTTCTTGGCAGTGAAGTACACCCCATAGCACATCTTCTGGTAGTGCGGGTAGTTTTGCTTTGAGCTGGACAGTACTTCGCTGAGATAGTACACCGGCCTCTGGACCAGCTGGGCTCGGCCTTCCTCCGGGCGCTGGACCACAACAACAGTGCTGACGACTCGGCTAGTCGCGGCGATGTAGAGGAGCATGGGCTCCTTCTCAATCGGCGCTGCCAGGACAGGCGGAGTAGTCAACATTTTCTTCAACTCATGGAAGGCTTGGTCGGCTTGATCATTCCACTCAAAGTGAGTGGACTTCTTCATGAGGCGGTACAGGGGGAGAGCCTTTTCTCCTAGTCGGCTGATAAAACGATTCAGGGAGGCTAAGCAGCCAGTGAACTTTTGCACATCTCGCAGCTTGGTGGGAATCTCCATCCTCTCGATGGCCTTGATCTTGACGGGGTTGCACTCGATGCCGCGTTCGGAGACCAGGAAGCCTAGCAGCTGGCCGGCTGGCACTCCGAACACGCACTTCTCAGGATTGAGCTTGATTTGGAACCAGCGCAAGTTGGCAAATGTTTCTTTCAGGTCTTCTAGCAAGGTACCGCGCTTCTCTGTCTTCACCACAATGTCGTCTACGTAGACGTGGGCATTTCTGCCGAGTTGTTTCAAGAGACATTTCTGCATGCAACGCTGAAAAGTGGCACCGGCATTCCTCAGGCCGAATGTCATTGTCAGGTAGCAGAAAGCTCCAAAGGGTGTGATGAAGGCAGTCTTCAGGCGGTCGACCGGGTCCAACTTGATCTGATGGTACCCTGAGTACGCATCCAAAAAACTTAACAGCTCGCATCCAGCTGTGGAGTCTATCACTTGGTCAATCCGTGGCAGAGCAAACGGATCCTTTGGGCAGGCCTTGTTCAAACTCGTGTAGTCTATACACATACGCCACTTGTTATTCTTCTTCAGAACCAGAACTGGGTTGGCAAGCCACTCTGGAAAGAACACTTCCATGATAAAGCCGGCTGCAAGGAGCCGGGCTATCTCTTCTCCCACAATTCTTCGCTTCTCTTCTGATAGTCGGCGGAGGGGCTGCTTGACCGGCTTCGCATCATCTCGGACATGTAATTTGTGCTCGGCGAAATCCTTCGGGACACCCGGCATGTCCTTTGGGGACCATGCAAAGATGTCTCGATTCTCACGGAGGAAGTCGACGAGCTCGCCTTCCTATTTACTGTCCAAGTTCGCCCCAATGACAGCGAACCTCTCCGGGTTCTCCGGGTCCAGAGGTATCTTCTTCGTCTCTTTGGCAGGCTGGAAGGAGCCCTGCGCATCACAATCCTTGGGGTTGGGGGACAAGGCCGGCTGCTTGCCGGCCATGGCCACAACCCGTTCCAACATCTTCTTCTCTTCTGCCACCACGAGGGACTCGGCCAGCCGGCTACTGGCCATGGCGCACTCGATGGACTTCTTGTAGTTGTCGGCTACCGTGATGATCCCCTTCGAGCTCGGCATCTTCATCTTCAGGTAGGCGTAGTGGGGCACAGCCATGAACTTGGCCAAAGCAGGTCGGCCAAGCAATGCATGATAGGGGCTCTCCAAATCCACTACTTCGAACCATATTGCTTCCCGGCGAAAATGATCTTTGTCTCCGAAGAGAACATCCATTTTGATCTTGCCGATTGGAGAGCAAGACAGGCCGGGTACGATACCATGGAAGACGGTGCGGCTCGGCATGAGCTGCTTCGCTTTGATGTTCAGCTTCTCCATGGTATCGCGGTACAGTATGTTGATACTGCTTCCGCCGTCTATCAGGACGCGGGAAAATCTGGCGGCTTGCCTCTCCGTCGCGAGGGTGACATCCAAGACCATTGCATAGGAGCCAGGCGAAGGCATCACCTCTGGGTGGTCGGCCTGGCTCCAGCTGCTTGGCTTTTCTGACCAGTGCATGAACTCGGCGGTCCTAGAGGCGATTGCGTTCACTTCTTGGTGCTGTCGGCGTCGGCTGCGCTTGTCGTCGGCTTGACTAGTGAAGACGACGTAGGCGGCGTGCTCTTCGGGGAATTCGTCTTGGATGGCGCCGACTGCCGGCCGAGCCGCCGGCTGCTGGGGGGCTGGAGGCGGCTGGCCGGGAGGCGGAGGCGGCAACATCCCCTCACCCTTGGTGATGCGGGTGAGCCAGTGGCATTTCCGGGTTGTGTGGTTGGACGGCTTCGCGCCGCTGTGGAATTTGCAGGGGGCATCGAGTGCTTGTTCGTAGGAAAAAGACGGCTGCCAAGCCGGCCTTCCACCCTTCTTCTTGGGAGCGGGCCATTCTTCAGGCTGCTCGTCTTCAACTGTGGCCACCTGCCGACTGGAGGAAGTCGGCATGGGGCCCTTGCGCTTGTGGTCGTTCTGGTAGGGGCGCCGATTAGGATCGCCAGTCGGCGTTTTGGGAGCCGGAGCAAGTACTTTCCCCGAGGCGTCCAATCGGAGCTCGGTCTTCATTGAGGAGTCGGCGGTGGCATATTTGTCGGCGATGACCAGCAATTCATCGAGGGTAGCCGGTTCGTCGCAGAGGAGTCGGTACTTCAGGAGGGTGCCCTCTCGGCACCCGGCGGTGAAGTACTCGATGGCCTGGACCTCGTGCACTCCCTCGCAGGAGTTTCGGAGCTCGGCCCATCGCGTGAGGTAGTCACGGGTCGACTCGTTGGGCCCTTGGACGCAGAGGGAGAGCTGGCGAGGCTTGGGAGGCCGCTTGTAGGTGCTGGTGAAGTTGCGGACAAAGACTTCGGTGAAGTCCAGCCAACTGTTGATGCTGTAGGGCTTGAGGCTGTTGAGCCATGTGCGCGCCGTGCCTGGCAGCATGAGGGGGACGTACTTCACGGCGACACGCCGATTGCCGTTGGCTATGCTGACGGCCGTGGAGTAGTCGATGAGCCAATCTTCCGGCTTCACCGAGCCGTTGTACTTGGGCGTGTCTCTGGGGAGCGAGAACCCTTTGGGGAAGGGCTCGTCGCGGATGCGGGGGCCAAAGCATGGTGGGCCGACATCGTCTTCTTCTTCTAGCGCCAATCGAGCAAGGCGGTCGATCCTGTGGCGGGCGTTGTTCTCGCCGACTCCTTCTCGGCAGCCAAGTCGGTCGCCAAGAGTCGGGTGTGTAATAGGCGGCGGAGTGAGGCGTCTTTCTCTTCGAGGCGGGGGAGGAGGCAGATTTCCTTGGTGCTCCACAGCTCGAGGGCGGCCATCCGCGTCGCGCTCGATGGTGATGCGAGTCCGGCTGCGGCTGGCAGCCGGCTCCTTGTCTTTCTTCTGGCGCGCGCCGCTCGCAGTCGGCGAGCGGGACGTCGCGGCGTGCTCCCGATGCGGGGGATAACTATCAGCACGGGCGCCAGCTTCGTGCCGTTCTGCAGCCGCGTCGAGCAGCTGTTGGATCCGTCTCGTCATGTAGGGGAGCTCATCGGCTCCCAGCCCATTGAGCTCTTCTGCAGCCGCCTGAGCGGCTCGCAGATTCTCGAGCGGGGTGGCGTAGACGGGGCGATCTGCACCCAGCATGCTGGCGACGGCTGCACCGCGCTTCTGGACGAAGCCGGCTCGGCTCGGGCCGCTAGGCGGCGGCGTGCCGAAGGCAGCGCGGTCGACTTCGCGCTGGTGGGCCTCGGTGAGGCGTCTCATCGAGGCTATCTTCTGGCCCTCCGCAATGAGGGCGAGGCGGCATGCCTCCAGGGTCTCGGCGTCGGCGTCGGCCGGGATGGGGACGGAGAGGTCGTGCCTCGCCGCTTGCTGAGCGTCGCGGGCATTCTCGCCCGAGTTGGAGACGTGGCTGATGACCAGCACTTCGGTGACAGCGCTGCTGCCGCTGTCAGCTCAAGGGAGGGGGTCATCGAAGACCACCACGTCGGAGGGGTAAGCATCAAGCGACGCGGTGTCGGAGTCGATGAGCATCGGGTCAGTGGAGCCGACCGACTCCATGTCCGTAGCAGGCTTGCTAGAGACGTGAAGTTGGTCGAGGAGGCTGACGAGGTGGCTCTCGGGGTAGTCGGTGCCTGCGTCGGACGCGGGCTCGTCGGAGATGCGAGTCTCGCCGAGCAGATTGGCGAGGCAGCTCGCAGCGCAGGCGTCGTCGACGCCTTGCAGCGCGTCGAGGCAAACGCCATCGGGCGCAGTAGGCTGGCTGCGCTCGCGAGGGAGGAAGAGGGTTCCCGTCCAGAACAGGTCTCCGGACGACGGTGCACCTGGCCCCACGGTGGGCGCCAAATGTCGGGTGGTTGGTGCGACATATGCCAAGGGATGGCTTATCATTGTGGGAGCCAATAAAACGTCGCCGGTGCCTGGAAACGGGATGAGGCGAAGACATGCACGCCGGCGGATCTTACCCAGGTTCGGGGCTCTCCGAGGAGATAACACCCCTAGTCCTGCTCTGCGGGGTCTCCGCATGATCACTAGATCGATGAAAGGTAGCTACAATCGCTGCTAGAGCTATTGAGATCAAGGGAGAAGAAGAACAAGGCCAGCTCTTGCTTCTCTCTATCTATGGTGTGTGTGTGTGCTATCTTTAGAAGCGAACTAGGCTTAGAGGCCAACCCCTTGCATGGGTGCTCCGGGGGGTTTATATAGGCCTACCCCCCGGGGGTACAATGGTAATCCGGCTGGGCTCTGGTCCCAGCCGTCAGTGTCTACGCTCGCCGGCTTCTCCGCCGGCTGCTGGGTCCCGCCGGCTGCCGGCTACTTGGTCGACAGGCCGGCCCCACCGCCTAGGGTCTTGTCGGTGGCTGCTTACTGTAGCCGCGCCTCTGATGACGAGGGCTTTGTCGAGGTAAGCGTGGCTATAGTAGGCCGCCTCGGGGGCTCTCACTGTAGCCTTACCTCGTCTTGTCTCCTTAATGGGGCTCTCCCTTCGAGGAAGGGAGTAGCCGGCTTCTGAAGGCCGGCTACACTCTTGGCCGACTGGGAAAGGTCGGGCCGCCTTCACGCCTCTCTCTGGCTGAAGGGGCCCGCCGCCCGCGGGCCGTACGGGAGTCGGTAGTGGGTGACGTCGAGGCCAGCATGGCTACAGTGCCGAGCCGCACGGGAGACGACCGTCCCGTACGGCCTCCTGTAGCCATGCCCGCCTCGGGCTTTGGGGGTAGTGGGCCGCACTATGGCCACACCCCGTCGTGTCGCCGTTATGTGGGAGCAGCTTTGGTGGTTATGGTCTCGGCCGGCTCCTAGGAGTCGGCGTCCTTCTCGGCCGGCTTCTTGGAGTCGGCCACCCCGTAGTCGTCCTGGGGAGGAGTTGGTGAGGCTGGGTCGCCTTCCGGGAGTCGGCTTCAGAGGTAGCCGGCCAGGGAAGGCGGCCCAATGCTCGGAGTGCTTGGAGGCCCGAAGGCCTGATAATTTTTTCAGAAGAACCAGGGGCAGTCGGTTAGGCTACCCGTGGCCATTTACTCCGACATATACCGATACCTACTCAAATCATCTGTGAAGGTGAGAAAATAACGATACCCACCGCGTGCTTCAACACTCATCGGACCGCATACATCGGTATGTATTATTTCCAATAAGTCATCAGCTCGCTCCATTGTTCCGTAGAACGGAGTTTTAGTCATCTTGCCCATGAGGCATGGTTCGCAAGCATCAAATGATTCATAATCAAGTGATTCCAAAAGTCCATTTGCCTGGAGTTTCTTCATGCGCTTTACACCAGTATGACCTAAACGGCAGTGCCACAAATCTGTTGCACTATCATTATCAACTTTGCATCTTTTGGCATCAATATTATGAATATGTGTATCACTACGACCGAGATTCAACAAGAATAGACCATTCATCAAGGGTGCATGACCATAAAAGATATTATTCATATAAATAGAACAACCATTATTCTCTAATTTAAATGAATAACCGTCTCACAATAAACAAGATCCAGATATAATGTTCAAGCTCAACGCGGGCACCAAATAATATTATTGACGTCTAAAACTAATCCCAAAGGTAGATGTAGAGGTAGCGTGCCGACGACGGTCACATCGACCTTGGAACCATTCCCGACGCGCATCGTCACCTCGTCCTTAGCCAATCTTCGTTTATTCCGTAGCTCCTGTGTCGAGTTACAAATATGAGCAACCGAACCGTCAAATACCCAGGTGCTACTATGAGCATTAGTAAGGTACACATAATTAACATGTATATCAAATATACCTTTGTTCACTTTGCCGTCCTTCTTATCCGCCAAGTATTCGTGATAGTTCCGCTGCTAGTGACCATTCCCTTTGAAGTAGAAGCATTCAGTTTCAGGCTTGGGTCCAGCTTTGGGCTTCTTCCCGGGAGTGGCAACTCGCTTTCCATTCTTCTTGAAGTTCCCTTTCTTTCCCTTGCCCTTTTTCTTGAAACTACTGGTCTTGTTAACCATCAACACTTGATGCTCCTTCTTGATTTCTACCTCCGTGGCCTTAAGCATTGGAAAGAGCTCAGGAATCGTTTTATTCATCCCTTGCATATTATAGTTCATCAAGAAGCCTTTGTAGCTTGGTGTGGCAGTGATTGAAGAACTCTGTCCATAACACTATCAACTAAAGATCAACTCCTAGCTGAGTCAAGTGGTTATGATACCCAGACATTTTGAGTATGTGTTCACTCACAGAACTGTTCTCCTCCATCTTGTAGCTATACAACTTGTTAGAGACTTCATATCTCTCAACCCGGGCATTTGCTTGAAATATTAACTTCAACTCTTGGAACATCTCATATGCTCCATGACGTTCAAAACGTCTTTGAAGTCCCGGTTCTTGGCAGTAAATCATGGCACACTGAACTATCAAGTAGTCATCAGATCGAGCCTACCAGACGTTCATAACATTTGTAGTAGCTCCTGCAGCAGGTCTGTGACCTAGCGGTGTATCAAGGACATAATTCTTCTATGCAACAATGAGGATAATACTCAACTTACGGACCCAGTCCGTGTAGTTGCTACCATTATCTTTCAACTTAGCTTTCTCTAGGAACGCATTAAAATTCAGGGGAATGGTAGGTCGGGCAATTGATCTACAACATAGATATGCAAAACTATAAAGACTAAGTTCACGATAAATTTAAGTTCAATTAATCAAATACTAATGAACCCCCACTTAAAGAAACATCCCTCAAGTTATCTAAGTGATACATGATCCAAATCAACTAACCCATGTCCGATCATCACGTGAGATGGGTGAGGGAGTCGTGGACTAAGGGGTCCTCGGGCGTCCGGCCTGTTATCCGTGGGCTGGACTGGTGGGCTGTGAAGACATGAAGGCCGAAGACTCCACCCGTGTCCGGATTGGACTCTCCTTGGCGTGGAAGGCAAGCTTGGCGATCAACTATGAAGATTCCTTCCTATGTAACCGACTCTATGTAACCCTAGATCCCCCCGGTGTCTATATAAACAGGAGGGTGTAGTCCGGAAAGGATATATTCATTACCATAGTCATATAGGCTAGAATTCTAGGGTTTAGCCATTAGGATCTCGTGGTAGATCAACTCTTGTAACACTCATATTCATCAAGATCAATCAAGCAGGAAGTAGGGTATTACCTCCATAGAGAGGGCCCGAACCTGGGTAAACATCGTGTCCCCTGTCTCCTGTAACCATCGATCCTAGACGCACAGTTCGCGACCCCCTACCCGAGATCTGCCGGTTTTGACACCGACATTGGTGCTTTCATTGAGAGTTCCACTTTGACGTCGATGAAACGTTGGATGGCTCGCCTTATCCTCAAAGACAACATCACCTCCGGGGGAGTCCTGGCCCCAGGCCAAACCCTCCGGCTGGGCGATTTTACCATGATCGCCCATTCGGCCATTGAGCCGACGATGACCTCTCAGGCCATCGAAAACCCCCTTCGCATCAACTCCGAACACTCCAAACAAATGGACCCGGCAGAGTTTTCGTCCTTAAACGAGTTCCTAGATCGTATTGCCGCTTTGGGAATCGCCATAGATTACAATCGGATCGGGCCTAAAACCGATCAAGGAGAAATCAAAACTCCACCGGTCACCCACCAGATAGCGGTAGACGAGGAGCGGGACGGCGAGTCTTCTTCTATATCGAAGCCGGATTATGTTCAGATCGCCGATCAGGAAGAACTGGATACTCACCAACGAAAGGATGCGACCAGCCCTCCGAACATAGAATCGAACGGCAATCCTAAACAATCAGAAGATACTCCGGAGCCCGGACTGTTGAGTCTGGAAGGTCTTCAGACTCTGGATAATCGGCCAGTTGGGGTTCGGATCTAATTCCACCCACCCACCCGGACATAAACGCTCTCATGAGCATAAAACAGCAGTCTCAGGAAACGGTCCACCACTTCTGGGCCAGATTCCTCCTTGTCAAGGACAAGGTAAAAGATTGCCGTGATGAGGACGCAATATCAGCGTTCCGCAACAATTACGCGGACAAAGGAATCCTCAAAGCCATCAATCGCCGCTGCATACTGAAGTTTGCTGACTTAGCAACTATCGTACAAAAGTACAACGCGATGGAAAGCGCCTGGAAAACTCAGGCAGCTTGCTGGGAACCGTCGGTCCCGACTCAACTCCTCCTACAGGCGAAGAGGGCGCACCCCTGTGGCACGCCCAGTCCAACAGTCAAGAAACATAAACCCACTATGCACCACGGTAGCGTTCTGGAGGGATGGCTCAATGGCCCATGCAAAATACACACGACACAAGATACCGTGGCAACCCACAGCCTTAGAGCATGTTGGATACTCCGGTGGGTAGCCAAGAGCGGTGAGGAAATCCTTATCAAGGACACCCCAGAGCAGCACCCTCCAAAAAACAACGACACAAGAGTATTGGCGATCTTCGAGACATTCGCTTCAAACAACAAGCGCAGAAGGGCGCTTCGTGACCTCGCCGAAGTCTGCCAAATCGCTGCAATAAACCCTTGGAATGACACGGCTATAACATTAGTCCTGCCAAACCGAGGTACATGACAGTCCGAGTGCCAGCTGCATTAGTCCTCAGTCCCATCGTGGACGGGTTTCAACTTACTAAGGTCCTCATGGACGGCGACAGCGGATTAAACCTCATTTATGAGGACACACTCCACAAAATGGAAATAGACAGGAGCCGCATTAAGCAAAGTAGCACAACCTTCCGAGGAATCATTCCCAGTCGGGAGGCACGGTGCGCGGGCAAAATCCCACTTGACGTGGTATTCGGCACGCTGGAGAACTATCGGTCCGAAGAAATCACCTTCCAAGTGGCCCCTTTCAGCAGCGGATACCACGCGCTGTTGGGGCGGGATGCTTTTACACGCTTCCAAGCTATACCTCATTACGGGTATATGAAGCTCAAAATGCCCGGACCAAACGGCATAATCACTCTCGTCAGTGATCCGGACATAGCACTCCGCGCTGAAAATAAAACCGCATCCCTGGCCCTTGAGGCGCTATCCGAAGCCCTCACGACCGAAGATTTAACCGCACTACGCTCCACGATGGACAGGGACGATGTGATCCTCGACAAACGCCCCAAATCCACCTCCTTCAAAGCAGCAGAAGAAATGGTCAAATTCCAGGTCCAACCAACGGACCCAAGAAGACAGCATCTATCGGAGCACAACTGAACCCAACAGTTGACGCCGCACTACGAGAATTCTTGCGTGAAAACTGGGACATATTTGCCTGGCACCCTTCAGATATGCCAGGGATCCCACGCAAGCTGGCCGAACATAGTCTCAATATACTAAAGGGATTTAAACCGGTCAAGCAAACACTGCGGCCCTTTTACGAACCCAAGCGACAAGCCATGGGGGAGGAGCTGGCCAAGCTTATCGAGGCCGGATTTATTAGAGAAATCAAACATCCAGACTGGCTGGCAAACCTGGTGATGGTACCAAAGAAGGACAAATCCTGGCGCCTGTGTGTCGATTTCAAAGACCTCAACAAGGCTTGCCCTAAGGATCCCTTCCCCCTCCCCCGCATTGATCAAATCATTGATGCCACCGTAGGACATGACTCACTGTGTTTCCTCGATGCATATTCTGGATGCCATCAAATCAAAATGAAGGAGTCCGATCAAGCTACAACAGCATTTATTACCCCATATGGGCCATTCTGCTTCAACACCATGCCCTTTGGGCTCAAGAACGACGGCGCCACATACCAACGCATGATTCAAACATGCCTGGAAAAACAGATCAGCAAGACAGTAGAAGCTTACGTCGATGACGTCGTCATCAAAACCAGGCACGTCGAAACACTAATAGATGACTTACGTCTTACATTCGACAACCTCCGTGCGTATGACATTAAACTCAACCTGGAAAAATGCGTCTTCGGCGTCCCCGCTGGAAAGCTGCTGGGCTTCATCATTTCCAATAGAGGAATAGAAGCAAACCCAGCTAAAATCCGAGCTCTGTCATAGTTGGCTACGCCAACAGACCTCAAACAAGTCCAAAAACTAGCGGGTTGTGTGGCAGCATTAAGTCGCTTTATCTCCAGATTAGGGGAAAAGGCACTACCACTCTATCACCTCTTACGGCACACCGACAACTTCGAATGGACAGACGCGGCGACTGCCGGACTGGAGGAAATAAAGACCCTCCTAGCAAGCAACCCAATCCTGGCCGCACCAAACGCTGGCGAACCCATGTTGCTATACATATCGACAACACATCAGGTGGTGAGCGTCGTGCTCGTCGTCGAATGAGAACAGGACGGACACAAATTCCCACTTCAAAAACCAGTATACTACGTATCTATTGTCCTCACACGATGCAAATCCCGGTACCCCCATTACCAAAAGTTAGCATATGCGGTCTTCATGGCATCCCGAAAGCTACGACACTACTTCCAGGAGTGTTCAATCACGGTGGCTTCTGAAGTCCCACTCAATGACATAATAAACAACCGTGATGCCACGGGACGGATCGCCAAATGGGACATAGAGCAACTTCCATTTGACATAACATACAAGCCACGCCGAGCCATCAAATCCCAAGTGCTGGCTGACTTCGTCGCCGAATGGACAGAGGCCAAACTCCCTAAAGAGTATGGGGCATATTCCAATTGGATTATGTATTTTGACGGCTCCAAAATGTTGGCGGGGCTCGGAGCGGGCATCGTACTAACGTCCCCCACTGGCGATGTCGTCCAGTATGTACTCCAGATATTATACACAGACTCCAACAACGCATCCGAATACGAGGCCATATTACATGGTCTTCGGATGGCCGTATCCATGGGGATACAACGCCTGGAGGTGCGCGGGGACTCGAACCTCGCAATATCTCAAACAAACAGAGACTTTGACACCAAAGATCCAAAGATGGCAGCTTATCATAATGCCGTCTTAAAAATGTCGGCTCGGTTCGAGGGCTTGAATTTCATCACATCGCCCGAGAAAGTAACCAGGCGACGGACGTCCTTGCTCGCATTGGCGCTAAGCGCGACCCCGTCCCACCTAACATCTTCTTGGAAAGGCTTTTTAAGCCATCCGTGGTGTGGCAAGGGGAGGGCGGCAACAACAGTCCAGATCCGAATACAACCCCAAATCCCGAACACACCGATAATATCGGGGGCTCAGCCACCGAAATAACACCGTCGGCCCATCTCATTATGGCAGTCATTGCCCCATGGACCGAACCCTTCTTGGCCTACATTAATAGGAAGGAGCTTCCCGAAGACCAGAACGAGGTTCGCGGCATTGTCGGGCGTTCGAAGGCCTACAAGGTTCACGACGGAGAGCTCTACAAGAAAAGTACTACCGGAGTACTTCAAACATGTATCTCCAAGGAAGAGGGCCGGCAGCTTTTAGCAGAAATTCACGCTGGTCTCGGCGGACACCACGCCGCAGCTCGGGCCCTTGTTAGCAAGGCCTTCCGTACTGGGTTTTATTGCCGACAGCCCGAGCAGACGCGTAGGACCTTGTCCAACGCTGCGTCGGATGCCAGCTCTTCGCCAACCAAAGCTAGATGCCCCCAACTGCCTTACAAACTATCCCCATTACTTGGCCTTTCGTGGTCTAGGGACTGGATATGGTTGGACCCCTTAAAGGGGGAAGCCATAAGAAAAATATTTGTTGGTCATGGTGGACAAATTCACTAAGTGGATAGAGGCTAAACCGGTCAAAATGGCCGAGTCAGGCCCGGTGATAGAATTCATATCCGGTGTTGTGCACCGTTATGGTGTCCCACACAGCATCATCACCCACAACGGCTCCAATTTCACAGCAGACGAGGTAAAAACCTGGTGTACTAATCTCGGAATTAAACTCGATTACGCCTCCGTCTACCACCCGCAAACCAACGGTCAAGTCGAACGAGCCAATGGTCTTATTATGAGCGGCATCAAGCCCAGACTAGTGCGGTCTTTGAAAGAATCAGACAAGCACTGGGTTGAGGAGCTCGACTCTGTACTCTGGGGGCTGCGGACCACGCCCAACCGTACTACCGGATACACACCTTTCTTCATGTTGTATGGCGCGGAGGCTGTATTGCCTTGCGATATTATCCATGACTCACCTTGAGTGCGTATGTACGAAGAGAGAGAAGCCGAGCTTGATCGGCAGGACAGCCTAGATGCCCTGGAGGAGGAGCGCGATGTCACAAAAGCCCTTTCAGCATTTTACCAACAGCACGCTCGAAGATATCAAAGCAGAGAAGTACGGGCCAAAGACTTACAACGTTGGCGAACTCGTTCTACGCCTGCCGGAGAAGAAAAAGGACAAAATCAAGCCCAAATGGGAGGGTCCCTTCATAATTGACGAAGTTCTCACCGGAGGGGCGTACCATCTTCGTGATGCATTAGACGATCGCCTCGAGCCGAACCCCTGGAACACGGCCAGACTCCGAAGATTCTATTCCTAGCGCCGAACTCCTTGTTCGTCTCCTTCTCCCCTGTAGTTTCCATTATTTTTTCTCTCTTTTCCGATTACTTTATCTTTCTCGCTTTAAAGCTCTCGTACGGCTAGACCGCACACCCCTGACACATACATCTCTAAATATGTATGTCTATCATACCTGGTGGCTTCCTTGGATAGAAGCTTATTATTATTATTCCTCGAGCATCAAGCTCTTCACATATGAGTTTTTCCATATGCACCTTTTCTTCGCCATTATATGCATCGATATGACTTAAGTTTTGGCCATGCTGGGTTGCCTGGCTCCTGTGCTTATGCCCTACGTTCCTGTTAGTTCGGCTAGGGCATAAAGGGAGCACCTCTGCGATTGTTACTACCGGGTCATCCGGATGTGTACCTCAGACTGGGTGAAGCCGAAAGCTAGCATTCTTAAGGGAATATTCGGTCGGTGAATTAAAGACGTCTTTTCATTCACTCCATTGCGAACCCCCAGAAGTTACATACACTGTGATTTTCCCATCACAATTCGGACATGTACATTAAATGCATGCACACCCAGGGAAAGGAACCCTTAACGGAACTATTCTCTCTGGAAGATGTTTCTTACAATCTCAATGTAATATAACATAGCTAGCCGGATACAACTTGTCTGTTCAAGCAACTATGACCCCTACGCCTAGTTTTCCATGCATACCCCGGTCTATTCGGCCGGGAAGGTATTCGGAAACACTCCGTACCTTCGGGTCCGAAGGTTGAAGCGAAAAGGTCTGCCATGACAAATGATATACAATTCAGCTAGAGTTCCACATGACGAGGAAAGTACATAGTCACTTAGACCCAAACACTTCCTCCTCTACACCGTCCAACAGGCAGTTTAACTTACAATCCTGTTGGGAATATTTTGCGGCCACCTCTACTTGGTCATATACTAAACTAACGGGAATTTCTTCCCCATTTGACCCTAGCGGTCCAACCCGAGCCATGTGATTAGGATCCAGCTTGGTATATCGCGTTTTCACCATGGCCTAGGCCTCTCGCGCACCCTCTCGGTAGGCCGATATCTTCCATAGTCGGATACGCCGCCGCGCTCCCTTGAACAGCTCTACAAGCTCCTCCATACTTCCCGGAGGGGAGGCGGATGGCCATAAGGCCTTGGCAACACTCCGCATGGCCAGCCAAGCATGCTCGTGCACTTGCGACAGTCTTTGCAGCAGATCATTTGATGATCCGGACACCTCCTCTTTAGGACGGCCCGTCAATATACCTGCAATCATAACCATATCAGTTCCATTTATCTCCGGACTACTTTAAAAATAGTTCCAACACATACTGAATATGCCGCTCCGCAGCTTCTTGTTCTCCTTTACGGAGTCGGCTAGCTGGGCTCGCACATCTTTCAATTATTCACCCAACGTAGTGTTGGAATCCTGTAGCTTGTTTTTCTCCCCTCTGACTCGACTCAGCACTCGCTCGCCTGTGGCGTGTAGTCTTTTCGCCTCTTTTTCTCCCTCTTGGGCGATCTTCAACTTCTCTTCAAGTTGATCGGACGACCCTATTATGCGATCAGCCACAGTCTTAGTATAGTGGGGATACAATTACTGTTCCTCGATGGAGGGGAACGTTACCAGAAGACGCCTTCTTGAAGTCTGCCAGTTCGGCGGTAGGGGCACTCAGTTGCGCCCGGCACTGCTCCAGCTCTTGGGCTAGCAGGCCATTCTTCTCTGTAAGGACCTGGTTATACAACGATCCTTAAATCAGTTGTACCAACTGCTTTCAGTCCCGCGGGCTAAGGGCATATGGTTATACTCTTTTGGACAAAAAAATACTTACCTGCACATCTGTCAAATATTGCTTCATGGCTTCTCTAAGTCCATCTCGAGCAGCATGGATGTACGCATCTCCCGAGCTGAAGACATTGAATGCCTCTTCCGAGAACTTGGGGTTTCGCAAGACAGCCCTGCAGCGCTGATGGTTCATAGCGCTCTCTACTTCCGAGTTGGTGACGGACATCTCTTCCGAACCCTCGGCTGAAGGACAATCCAGCGCTGTCCTCATACCGGCCCCGTCTCTCCGGCAGGATCTAAATCCCGGTTGTCAGGAGCACGGCCGGCGGGCCCCCGGACATAGTTCGGCGGACCCTTTTCCTGGAACTGGACAAACGCACAAAGTCACAGTCAGGTGCGGCCGCTGAAAAACATATTTTTGAATCCATACCTCTTCGATGAAAGCCTGGTTGTGTCTCACCGGCCTTCCTCTTCGAAGGCTTGCCCAGCATGGGAGTCGATCTCTTCGGAATTGCCGGACGCCTCCTCTTTGGAGCACAAGACAGTGCGGTGGGTGAGGCAGAATAAGAGCACTATTTTAGAGGAGGTGTCTCTTGATTACTTACGTGTGAAGCAGGAAGGAGGCCAGGGTAGTCGGCGGTGATGGCCACTTCTGTGCCATCATAGCTCGCCTGGTAAAACACCCCCTCCGCAAGCACCACATATATATCTGGATCCTCTTCAAACCCAGGGTCAAGCTCCCGGTTGTGATTCTCCGGCTGTGGGGCACGACTATGAAGTCCTTCGGTGACCTTTCGCAAGTGCTGTCATAACAAACAAATTTGAAATTTATCAAAAGTAATCCGGAAGTGGAATGAGTGAAACAGAGGGGTTGGGGCTTACCCAACTGGGAGGATCATACATAGAATACCCATCTCTATGCTTAATGCGAAGAAATTCCTCTTCCTCCCCTTTAAACAGCTCGGCCAATATCTTGGCCAGAGCGGCGGGGGTATCCGGACCTTTCCGGCCACAGCGGGAGGCGTCATCCTCTCCATTATAGTGCCACATTGGCAGCCCTCTGTATTGTAGCGGCTGAACCCCTCGCACTATGGAGGTCGCCATCACCTCGATTATTGTGAGTCCATACTGAGCGAGCGTCTTTATCTTGCTCATAAGCTGACGAACTTCTGTGCTGTCATCCTCTTCAAGACTCCGGGGACGCCAACTGTGGCGTTTCTTCAGCGGAATACTCGCAAATTCAGGAAGACCCTTTCGAACTGGGTTGGGAAGCGCGACGTCCTCAATGTAGAACCATTCGGAAGGCCATTCTTCAGATGCCTTCCTTGGTGTGTCGGACAGATATCTGGTATCGGCGATACGCCATACTTCGGCTCCGCCCACTTCAAATATTGACCCCTCATGATTGCGTGGGGCAAGACAGAACAACTTCCTCCACAGCTCAAAATGGGGCTCAATGCCCAGAAATAATTCGCATAAGGCGACATAACCTGCGATGTGTAGAATGGAGGCAGGGGTGAAGTTGTGCAGCTGGAGGCCGTAATATTCCAGAAGCCCTCGGAGGAACGGATGGATTGGAAATCCGACGCCTCTTAGTAGGTCGGGGACGAAACACACCTGCTCTCCCCCGGATGGATTGGGGAAGCCCTCTGCCTGAGTCTCACCATTGAAGGAAGCTAGCCCCGCTCGAACAGGGACTAGATCTGCTGGAGGAAGAAATCCCTGCGTCTGCAGCTTCGTCAATTGACTGTGGGACACAAAACACCTCTCCTACCCGCCTTTCTCTGGGCCGGAATGGGAGGAGGAGCTGGGAATGCTAGCCATGTTGGAATGGTTTCTCCTAGCAGTCTCCAGGAATTTTTCTCTGCGTGGTGTCGAAGGGATCTAGGATCCAATCTCTTTAAATATGCGCTCTTCCTTGCCTGGATGGGGTGCTATTTGCAAAAATACCCTAACCTTCCGCATTTGCTCGACACGTGGAAGATGAAGTTATGTGACGCGTAGAAGTCGAGGGGAGCGACATTGATCAACGGCCGAATACATTACTTGGAGGTCATCGGAGGAGGAACTCACCTTGCAATGTCGAAGACAATTTGTGTGCCAAACACTTCGTTATTGAAGACTGGTTCGGGGGCTACTTAGGGAGTCCTGGACTAAGGGGTCCTCGGGGGTCCGGCCTGTTATCCGTGGGCCAGACTGGTGGGCTGTGAAGACATGAAGGCCGAAGACTCCACCCGTGTCCGGATTGGACTCTCCTTGGCGTGGAAGGCAAGCTTGGCGATCAACTATGAAGATTCCTTCCTATGTAACCGACTCTATGTAACCCTAGATCCCCCCGGAGTCTATATAAACCGGAGGGTGTAGTCCGGAAAGGATATATTCATTACCATAGTCATACAGGCTAGACTTCTAGGGTTTTTCCATTATGATCTCATGGTAGATCAACTCTTGTAACACTCATATTCATCAAGATCAATCAAGCAGGAAGTAGGGTATTACCTCCATAGAGAGGGCCCGAACCTGGGTAAACATCGTGTCCCCTGTCTCTTGTAACCATCGATCCTAGACGCACAGTTCGGGACCCCCTACCCGAGATCCGCCGGTTTTGACACCGACAATGGGGTACTCCTCAATGGTGAATATCTCTATGTTGATCATATCTACTATATGACTCATGTTTGACCTTTCGGTATCCAGTGTTCTGAGACCATGTATGTGCATGCTAGGGTCATCAAGTTTAACCCAAGTATTCTGCATGTGCAAAACTGTCTTACACCCGTTGTATGTCAACGTAGAGTCTATCACACCCGATAATCACGAGTTGCTTCAAAACGACGAACTTTGGGAACGGTGCATACTCAGGGAGAACACTTTTATCTTGAAATTTAGTGAAGGGACCATCTTATAATGCTACCGCTGTTCTAAGCAAAATAAGATGCATAAAGGATCAACATCACATGTAATCAAAATATGTGACATGATATGGCCATCATCATCTTGTGCTTTTGATCTCAATCTCCAAAGCATCATCATGATCTCCATCGTCACCGGCTCAACACCTTGATCTCCATTGTTGCGCCAACTATTGCTTCTACAACTATTGCTAACACATAGCGATAAAGTAAAGCAATTACATGGCGCTTGCATTTCATACAATAAAAAGACAACCCTAAGGCTCCTGCCAGTTGTCGATATTACAAAACATGATCATCTCATACATCAACATATATCACATCACAGCTTGACCATATCACACCACAACATGCCCTGCAAAAACAAGTTTGACGTCCTCTACTTTGTTGTTGCAAATTGTACGTGGCTGCTACGGGCTTCTAGCCAGAACCGTTCTTAACTACCCAAAAACCACAACGACGATTTATCCAGTTGGCTGTTTTAACCTTCTTCAAGGACCGGTCGTAGTCAAATTTGATTCAACTAAAGTAGGAGAAACAGACACCCGCCAGTCACCTTTATGCAAAACTAGTTGCATGTCAGTCGGTGGAACCAGTCTCATGTGCGTGGACATGTAAGGTTGGTCCGGGTCGCTTCATCCCACAATACCGTCGAATCAAAATAAGACGTTTGTGGTAAGAAGTATGACTATCACCACCCACAACTCTTTGTGTTCTACTCGTGCATATCATCTAAACATAGACCTGGCTCGGATGCCACTGTTGGGAAGCGTTAGATGGAAAAACAAAAAAAATCTACGCACACGCAAGATCTATCCATGGAGATGCATAGTAACGAGAGGGGAGAGTGTGTCTATGTACCCTCATGGACCGTAAGTGGAAGCGTTTGTTAACGCGGTTGATGTAGTTGAACTTCTTCTGATCCAACCGATCGAGTAACGAACGTACGACACCTCCGCGTTCAGCACACGTTCAGCTCGGTGGCGTCCTCGCCTTCTTGATCCAGCAAGACGGCGAAGTAGTGGATGAGTTCCGGCAGCACGACGGAGTGGTGACGGTGGTGGTGAAGATATCTCCGCAGGGCTTTGCCTAAGCACTACGAAAATGTGACCGAGGGACAAAACTGTGGAGGGGGCACCGCACACGGCTAAGAGATTGTTTTGGTTATGTGTGGAGCCTCCCTCCCACACATATATAGGTGGGGGAGAGCGGAGCAGCCAGGAGGCGCCCCAAGTAGGCAGAATCCTACTTGGGGTCCTCCCCAAGCTGCGCCCCCTTCCTTATTTTCTCTAGGGAAAAAGGGAAAGGGGAGGAGAGGAAGGAAGGGTGGCAGAAACCCCCCTTTCCTTTTCTCCCCAAGGCCGACTACCATAGGAGGGGTGTGCCAGACACTTGTGGGCTGGTGTGCTCCCCTCTTTTGGCCCATGTGGCCCATTAACCTCTCGGGGGTGCCGGGAACCCCTTCCGGTGATCCGATGACTACCCGGTGCACTCCGAAACTCTTCTAGT
>NC_057805.1:438526127-438548188 GCF_018294505.1 Triticum aestivum
ATATTGGTTCCTACATATTCTACGAAGATCTTTATCGGTCGAACGTGATGACAACATACATAATTGTTGGTGAACGTAGCATGCAATTTCAAAAAAAATCATACGATCACGCAAGATCTATCTAGGAGATGCATAGCAATGAGAGGGGAGAGTGTGTCCATGTACCCTCGTAGACCGAAAGCGGAAGCGTTAGGTTAACGTGGTTGATGTAGTCAAACGTCTTCACGATCCAACCGATCTAGTACTGAATGTACGACACCTCCGAGTTCAGCACACGTTCAGCTTGATGACGTCCCTCGAACTCTTGATCCAGCAGAGGGTCGAGGGTGAGTTCCGTCAGCACGACGGTGTGGTGACGGTCATGGTGATGTGATCTGCGCAGGAGGAGTAAACCATGGAGAGAGATGTTGCACACGGCTTGGAAAATTTGGTGTGTCTCCAAGGGGTGCCCTGTCCACATATATAAAGGAGGGAGAGGGAGGAGGACGGCCGTAGGGGGTGCACCATAAGGGGGGACTCCTACTAGCACTAAAAAAAGATACATCCGTGACATTTTGGGCCGAACGAATTTTTTTGTCATGCTTATTTCACTTCTATGACGATAATTGTGACAAAACCCGGTGTCATCATAGATGTGGTGGGCTCCTACTTCTATGACAAAAAATCATGACAGAAAATGGGCTTTTCGTCCTGGGCGGGCCGGAGACGCAGCTGCATGACATTCTTTGGGCCATCCATGATGAAAAAAACAGTGGTAGAAGCGAGGGCGAGGAAAATATCAGGGAGTTCCTAGTTACGGTGGGTGGTCAGGGGCTGAGCGATGCTCGTTTCTCTCGTACACGTACGTGCGTGGGTGCGAGGCGTTGGGCTCTAACTGAACCCGAGCGAGGCGTTCGCCTACCGAACCCGAGCGATTGCACTGCAGGCTACGCGTTACTGAACCCGAGCGATCGATCGGTGGCTGTTAACTGAACCTGGTTGAGTGATTCCTTTGCTACTGCTACTAACTGAAGCCGATCGAACCTGCTGCCTCTTGATGAACAATGAGCATTGTTGGGGGGTTGGATGAGCAGTTCCCGGTGGGGGGTGGGTGGATGAACAGGACCCCGTGGTAGTAGAGGCCGTTGCCGCTGGACGAATAGGACCCCAATCGATCGAGCCAGTTGGGGGTGGATGAACATGACCCCGTGGAGGGCTGGATGAATAGGACGACCCCATGGAGGGCTGGTTGAACAATAGCCGGTGGAGGGCTGGATGAACAGTATCCCGTGGAGGAGTGGTTGAACAGGACCCCATGGAGAGGGCTGGTTGAACAGTAGTCGGTGGAGGAGCGGTGGAGGCTGGATAAACATGAGCCCGTGGATGAACAGTCGCAAGTGGAGGCTGGAGGAGGTCGACGGTGGATGAACAGTAACCCGTGGAGGCTGGAGGAGGTCGACGGTGGAGATGAACAGTATCCCGTGGAGTCCCATTTTGCAGTACGCCACACCCCTCCCAATGAACAGGACCCTTGTTTTGACCATAGCGCTCAAACACAAGTCTGTCTCCTCCGTTTTGCGGTACGCCACACCCCTCCCAATCAACATGACCCCGTTTGAACCGTAGGAGGTCCAAGAGAAGTTCGTT
Source organism: Triticum aestivum (assembly GCF_018294505.1). NCBI lineage: Eukaryota > Viridiplantae > Streptophyta > Magnoliopsida > Poales > Poaceae > Triticum > Triticum aestivum. The sequence continues at coordinate 438,527,754 of NC_057805.1, forward strand.
TCCCCCGTTTTTGTAAGTGCATCTAATGCCCCTTAGTGATTTTGGTGTATTGAAGACTTATAGGTTAAGGGACTAATGTGTTTATGAGTGTACACAGGTCTATAAGTCTATGAGGAGTTTGATATTTACAGAGAAATTCGACCCCTAAAAATGAAGTTCTTCGAAAGAAGACTTTGGATTTCTGAAGACTTTCTGAAGACTTTGAAAGTGAAGAAATTGGTGTGACCTTGAAGACTTGGCATTCATTCGAGGAACATGAAGCGTGAAGACTTTTGTTTTCGTAGTTTCATTTTCTCTTTCTTGTGTCATAGGAAACACCGTACTGTTAAAGGGGGTCGAGGAAATACTAAGGAAAAATTTCCATGTGATGCTCAACTCAAAGTTCTTCTAGTCTCTGAGGAATTTGTTCTGACTGAGGAGTTAGGAATTCGTCAGTGCAGATTGCCTACATAGTGAGGAACATAATAGCCCTGAGGAATTTGATACTCAAATTTCCGACCGTTGCTGTGCCTTGTGCCAGCTGTCCCAAAATATCTACCCACCAACGGTCATATCATTGAAGGGCATTTATGTCTTATCAGGTCGGGCTGCTCCCTAGGCTATAAATAGCCGCCCCCTACAACCACTTGTTGGTTGGCTGCTCCGAGAGAAACTGACACTTGTCATTTGAGAGCATCCCATCCTCCGAGGACTTTGAGCGAAAATCATCAAGTGAGGAAAACCCAAAACCAAACACCTACAAACCCAAAGTGATTGAGCACCACTAAAGAGATTGATCTTGCGTAGATTGTTCGCTTGTTACCTTTGAAGACTGAGCTTCTTCCAGACGGTTAGGCATCATGGTCTAGAGCATCCAAGAGGAAATTGTGGATCGCCGAGTGACTGAGTTTGTGAAGGTTTGGAAGTCACTTGAAGACTTACCACGAGTGATTGGGCGAGGTCTGTGTGACCTTAGCTCAAGGAGAATACGGTGAGGACTATGTGTCCGAGACTGTGTGTCCTCAGGTTTAAATACCTAGCCACTCCAACGAGACGTACAACTGAGACAACAGTTGGAACTAGTCTACCAAATCATTGTCTTCACGAAGCTTACTGGTTCTATTTTCTCAACTCTTTTATTTCCTCATAACTGTGTTGTGCGCTTGTTCATATCTGTGTTTGAAGACTTTGACTGAAGACTTTCTCAATTTCCTCAGTTCAATTTCTTCAGTCTGTTTGTCTTCATCCTATGCTATCCTGTGTTTACGCTTTCTGTACTCTGTGTTTGTCTTCATTTCATCATGATGACCATGCTTGTGCTTTGTTACGTTTACATCTGAGTACTTATTCTGCTGCAAGTAGTTCTTCGGTAAGGAATTTCCTCACTCGCAAATTCCTCAGTGAAGAATTCATAAAAATCGCCTATTCACCCCCCTCTAGTCGATATAAAGCACTTTCAATTGGTATCAGAGCAAGGTACTCCCTTGTTCTGTGTGATTTTGGTTTAACCGCCTAGAGTTTTAGTTATGTCGACCGCAGGTATAAAGACCGTGTCATGCCCCATCTTTGACGGTCACGAGTATTCCAAGTGGAAGGCCATGATGAAGAAGCGCCTCAAGGCAATGAACAACGAGCTGTGGACCGTCAATGAGATTGGTCTTACCGATCTGTGCAAGATGGCGGAAGCTGATGACATTCGCAAGTACACCCTTCTCAACCTCACTGCGAAGGACGTCATCTGCTCCTGTCTGTCGCAAAATCAGTTCAGGAATATCATGCATCTCGATCATGCGAAGCTAATCTGGGACCGTCTCTCTGAGGTCTATGAAGGTCATCGAACCCGTCATGATCCTTGGTTTGAGGACTTCGAGGAATCTCTCAAAGCGATGACATTCGAACCAGAATCATCATCCTCTGCACCATGCCTTATGGCAAAAGATGCAAAGGTAACTGAATGCTATCTATCTGAATCCAGTGATGATGAATCTGGTGATGAATTTGGACCCAGCTATGTTAAACTTGCTTCCCTTGCCACTAAACAACAAAGAGCTTTGGAAAAAGTTCAATACATGCTAAATAAGAGCGATGATATGTTGGGTGAAGAAATGGATCAGTCGAAAGCTTTGGCTGAGAGTCTTCAGAGACTTCAGTCTAGGTTTGACAACCTTCAAGGTCATCATAACACTCTCTTATCTGATCATGAGAAGCTTTCTTATGAATTTCTTCAGAGAAAGCAAGATCTTGAGAAGATAAGGGAGAGTTATGAAGATCTTCAGAAGGAGCGCGATTCATTATTTGCTCAACATATCAGCGCTACCCAGGAAGAATTCATTCCTCCATGTTTGAAGTGCATTGAACGTGAATCTGCTAATTCTTCACATGAATGTTCAAATGCTTCTTCTGCTACAAATTCTTCACCTGTCTCTGCTATCACTAATTCCTCATATGAGGACATTGCTAGTATCACTGATGATGCAGGGCTGAATGAATTGTATATGACAGGCATGTACAAAAGCCTCAAAGGGCATCAGACTCTTTGTGATGTGCTTAAAAAACAGATCCTCAATAGGAACTCTAGGAAAGAGGGTATTGCCTTTGAGAGGAAAATCAATGCTGATGGAACTTATTGGAAGCCTGAGCAGTACCCCAAAACCTCATGGGTTGTTGCAAAGGGACCTCCAGTTGATCCATCCAATTTATCTGGCTTTACATGTGAATCTCCTCATTCTTCTGATGAGTCATTTGACTCCAACTATAAACTGTTCAAAAATCAGAATGGTGAAGTATTTGCTAGATATGTTGGCACTAACTGCAGGAACGGTTCCCCTATGAAGAAAATCTGGGTTCCCAAAAGGTGCCTTGAAAGTTTTTAGGTGAATGTCCTCATGACACCACCTGTGAAGAATAGGAACCCCAGATCAAATTCTTCATATGGACCAAATTCTTCATATGGATCCAAGTCCTCATATGGTATAAATTCCTCACGTGGATCAAATTCCTCAAAAGGATCAAAGTCCTCATATGAATATCATCGTGCTAAAACCTCTGTCTCGCAGGGAAGAGCTAAGGGCTATGAATATGAGCATTATTCCTCTAATCATTATGTTCATAAGTCCTCGAAGAATTTCTCTGCTTATTCATATGCTTACCCTAAGTCCTCTTATGTGAAACGAAGTGGACTGGCTTCTATGCCACCTTTCTCGTATGGAGCTCACAGAGTGATGAACTGTTTGCAACCCCTTCAGATGTGGGTGGTAAAGAAAAAGAACTAATCTCTTATGCAGGGTCAGGTCTCCAGACATGCTAAAATGTCCGAAGAATTTGCTGGAGACCTGAAATTGCCTGAAAGGACGCAGGCTAATCATGAAGAAATGAACTTTCATTTCTCACGTCCTCATATTGCTTTATCTGTTCTATTACTTGATGAAATTGATCTGATGAAATTGATGTCATATTCTTCACTGATGAAGTATATGAATTCGTAAGCTGCACTAATTCATCTGCAGGATGATGAACCCAAAGAAAATGAATGGGTCCTCGATAGTGGATGTACAAATAGCATGACTGGTGACAACAATCTATTGATGGATGCTCCTGCTACCTCTTGAGCACTGCGTTGGTTTTCCCTTGAAGAGGAAAGGGTGATGCAGCAAAGTAGCGTAAGTATTTCCCTCAGTTTTTTAGAACCAATGTATCAATCCAATAGGAGGCCACACACGAGTCCCTTGCACCTACACAAACAAATAAATCCTCACAACCAACGCAATAAAGGGGTTGTCAATCCCTTCACGATCACTTACGAGAGTGAGATTTGATAGATATGATAAGATAATATTTTTGGTATTTTTATGATAAAGATGCAAAGTAAAGAAAGTAAAATAAAAACGGCGCCAGAAATAGCTTGTTGTCGGGAGATTAAATATGATGGAAAATAGACCCGGGGGCATAGGTTTCACCAGAGGCTTCTCTCAAGAGCATAAGTATTATGGTGGGTGAACAAATTACTGTTGAGCAATTGACAGAATTGAGCATGGTTATGAGAATATCTAGGTATGATCATGTATATAGGCATCACGTCCGAGACAAGTAGACCGACTCCTGCCTGCATCTACTACTATTACTCCACACATCGACCGCTATCCAGCATGCATCTAGAGTATTAAGTTCAAAAGAACAGAGTAACGCTTTAAGCAAGATGACATGATGTAGAGGGATAAACTCATGCAATATGATATAAACCCCATCTTGTTATCCTCGATGGAAACAATACAATACGTGCCTTGCTGCCCCTACTGTCATTGGGAAAGGACACCGCAAGATTGAACCCAAAGCTAAGCACTTCTCCCATTGCAAGAAAGATCAATCTAGTAGGCCAAACCAAACTGATAATTCGAAGAGACTTGCAAAGATAACCAATCATACATAAAAGAATTCAGAGAAGATTCAAATATTGTTCATAGATAAACTTGATCATAAACCCACAATTCATCGGTCTCAACAAACACACCGCAAAAGAAGATTACATCGAATAGATCTCCACAAGAGAGGGGGAGAACATTGTATTGAGATCCAAAAATAGAGAAGAAGCCATCTAGCTAATAACTATGGACCCGAAGGTCTGAGGTAAACTACTCACACATCATCGGAGAGGCTATGGTGTTGATGTAGAAGCCCTCCGTGATCGATGCCTCCTCCGGCGGAGCTCCGGAAAAGGCCCCAAGATGGGATCTCACGGGTACAGAAGGTTGCGGCGGTGGAATTAGGTTTTTGGCTCCGTATCTGGTAGTTTGGGGGTACGTAGGTATATATAGGAGGAAGAAGTACGTCGGTGGACCAACATGGGGCCCACGACGGTGGAGGGCGCGCCCGGGGGGGTAGGCGTGCCCCCTTACCTCGTGCCCTCCTGGTTGATGTCTTGACGTAGGGTCCACGTCCACTAGATCACGTTCGTTCCGAAAATCACGTTCCCGAAGGTTTCATTCCGTTTGGACTCCGTTTGATATTCTTTTTCTGCGAATCTCTGAAATAGGCAAAAAACAGCAATTCTGGGCTGGGCCTCCGGTTAATAGGTTAGTCCCAAAAATAATATAAAAGTGTATAATAAAGCCCATTAATGTCCAAAACAGAATATAATATAGCATGGAACAATAAAAAATTATAGATACGTTGGAGACGTATCAAGCATCCCCAAGCTTAATTCCTGCTCGTCCTCGAGTAGGTAAATGATAAAAACAGAATTTTTGATGTGGAATGCTACTTGGCATAATTTCAATACTTCTTAATTGTGGTATGAATATTCCGATCCGAAAGATTCAAGACAAAAGTTTAATATTGACATAAAAATAATAATACTTCAAGCATACTAACTAAGCAATTATGTCTTCTCAAAATAACATGGCCAAAGAAAGTTATCCCTACAAAATCATATAGTCTGGCTATGCTCTATCTTCACCACACAAAGTATTTAGATCATGCACAACCCCGATGACAAGCCAAGCAATTGTTTCATACTTTTGGTGTTCTCAAACTTTTTCAATCTTCACGCAATACATGAGCGTGAGCCATGGACATTGCACTATATGTGGAATAGAATGGTGGTTGTGGAGAAGACAAAAAAGGAGAAGATAGTCTCACATCAACTAGGCGTATCAACGGGCTATGGAGATGCCCATTAATAGATATCAATGTGAGTGAGTAGGGATTGCCATGCAACGGATGCACTTAGAGCTATAAGTATATGAAAGCTCAACAAAAGGAACTAAGTGGGTGTGCATCCAACTCGCTTGCTCACGAAGACCTAGGGCATTTTGAGGAAGCCCATCATTGGAATATACAAGTCAAGTTCTATAATGAAAAATTTCCCACTAGTATATGAAAGTGATATCATAGGAGACTTTCTATCATGAAGATCATGGTGCAACTTTGATGCACAAGTGTGGTAAAAGGATAGTAGCATTGTCCCTTCTCTCTTTTTTCTCTCAATTTTTTATTTGGGCCTTTTCTCTTTTTTTATGGCATCTTTTTTTTCGTCCGGAGTCTCATCCCGACTTGTGCGGGAATCATAGTCTCCATCATCCTTTCCTCACTTGGGACAATGCTCTAAAAAATGATGATCATCACACTTTTATTTACTTACAACTCAATAATTACAACTCAATACTTAGACCAAAATATGACTCTATGTGAATGCCTCCGGCGGTGTACCGGGATATGCAATGAATCAAGAGTGACATGTATGGAATAATTATGAACGGTGGCTTTGCCACAAATACGATGTCAACTACATGATCATGCGAATCAATATGACAATGATGGAGTGTGTCATAATAAATGAAACGGTGGTAAGTTGCATGGCAATATATCTCGGAATGGCTATGGAAATTCCATGATAGGTAGGTATGGTGGCTGTTTTGAGGAAGGTATATGGTGGGTGTATGATACCGGCGAAAAGTGCACGGTATTACAGAGGCTAGCAATGGTGGAAGGAGGAAAAGTGCGTATAATCCATGGACTCAACATTAGTCATAAAGAACTCATATACTTATTGCAAAAATCTACAAGTTATCAAAGCAAAGTATTACACGCATGCTCCTAGGGGGATAGATTGGTAGGAAAAGACCATCGCTCGTCCCCGACCGCCACTCATAAGGAATACAATCAATAAATAAATCATGCTCCGACTTCATCACATAACGGTTCACCATACATGCATGCTACGGGAATCACAAACTTTAACACAAGTATTTCTCAAATTCACAACTAGTCAACTAGCATGACTCTAATATCACCATCTTCATATCTCAAAACAATTATCTAGTATCAAACTTCTCATAATATTCAACACACTCATAAGATTTTTTTTAGTAATCTTGAATGCCTATCATAATTAAAGCAAATTAGCATGCTGTTTTGTAGGACTCTCAAAATAATCTAAGTGAAGCATGACAGAACAATATTTTCTATAAAACAAATCCACCACCGTGCTCTAAAAGATATAAGTGAAGTACTAGAGCAAAAACTATATAACTCAAAAGATATAAGTGAAGCGCATAGAGTATTCTAACAATTTATGAATCATGTGTGTCTCTCTCAAAAGGTGTGTACATCAAATATGATTGTGGTAAACTAAAAATCAAAGACTCAAATAATACAAGATGCTCCAAGCAAAACACATATTATGTGGTGAATAAAAATATAGCTCCAAGTAAAGTTACCGATGGAAGTAGACGAAAGAGGGGATGCCTTCCGGGGCATCCCCAAGCTTTGGCTTTTTGGTGTCCTTAGATTATCTTGGGGTGCCATGGGCATCCCCAAGCTTAGGATCTTGCCACTCCTTGTTCCATAATCCATCAAATCTTTTACCCAAAACTTGAAAACTTCACAACACAAAACTTAACAGAAAATCTCGTGAGCTCCGTTAATGAAAGAAAACAAAACACCACTTTAAGGTACTGTAATGAACTCATTCTTTATTTATATTGGTGTTAAACCTACTGTATTCCAACTTCTCTATGGTTTATAAACTATTTTACTAGCCATATATTCATCAAAATAAGCAAACAACACACGAAAAACAGAATCTGTCAAAAACAGAACAGTCTGTAGTAATCTGTAACTAACGCAAACTTTTGGAACTCCAAAAATTCAGCCAAAATAGGATTACCTAGACAATTTATTTATTGATCAGCAGCAATATGAATCAATATTTGATCACGTTCTGGTGATTTTTAACAATTATTTTTGTGAACAGAAAGTTTCTGCAATTTTCAGAGAGATCAAATAACTATCATCCAAGAAGATCCTATAGGTTAAACTTGGCACAAACACTAATTAAAACATAAAAACACATCTAACCAGAGGCTAGAACAAATATTTATTCCTAAACAGAATCAAAAAGCAAAAAAAAAACTAAAAATAAAATTGGGTTGCCTCCCAACAAGCGCTATCGTTTAACGCCCCTAGCTAGGCATAATAGCAAGGATAGATCTAGGTATTGCCATCTTTGGTAGGGAATTCTTTAATGAGACATCTATCGCCCATAGGAGTTTCTTTATTTTTATTAATTATCAAACTTCTAGGCACTAAATCAAAAAAATTATTTGTAGCAAATGGTTCCTTAATGATAGCAAAAAGATTGGGATGAATACTTCTAGATTTGAGATCCGCAGTTTCCTTGCTAGAGGATTCACCCTTATTTTTAGGAACATACATAAGCTTGGCAATTTTAGTTGGAGGACTTGGAGTATTCTTTACGGAAGAAAAAGCGGTTCCCAAGTTGGTAATGATACCCTCAAGTTTATCGATTCTAGTGGAATCCTGATTTATTGTTTCATTAACTATGGGTTCCTTCTCCTTAATATTTTTCAAAGTGACTCCTACTTTAGATCCATATTGGGTAATTTGGTTGTGGATCTTTTTATCCAAATTTTCAATTAACTCTATGGTAGCAACCTTTTTTTCAATAATTTCAAGTCTTTGCATTATATGCTCCAAAGTTAACATAGTTCCATTAATCAAAAGGGGTGGTGAGCCAAACAAATCTATCATAGCATTATAAGAATCAAAAGTATGGCTACCCAAGAAATTCCCTCCGATAATGGTATCAAGGATATATCTGTACTAAGGAGTAGCGCCTACATAAAAATTGCGGAGACGAACATAAGTAGATTGCTTCCTGGTAGATCTATTTTGAGCATTGCAAATTCTATACCAAGCGTCTTTTAGATTTTCTCCCTCCCTTTTCTTAAAATTTAGAACTTGATTCTCAGGAGACAACAGAGAAGATAGAGGACTAGCCATAACGACAAAGCAAGCGGTAAAAAAAGGCGAACGGAAAAGAGAGGGCGAATAAAACGGCAAGGGTGAAATGGGGGAGAGGAAAACGAGAGGCAAATGGCAAATAATGTAATGCGGGAGATAAGGGTTTGTCATGGGTACTTGGTATGTTGACTTTTGCGTAGACTCCCCGGCAACGGCGCCAGAAATCCTTCTTGCTACCTCTTGAGCACTGCGTTGGTTTTCCCTTGAAGAGGAAAGGGTGATGCAGCAAAGTAGCATAAGTATTTCCCTCAGTTTTTGAGAACCAAGGTATCAATCCAGTAGGAGGCCACGCACGTGTCCCTTGCACCTACACAAACAAATAAATCCTCGCAACCAACGCCATAAAGGGGTTGTCAATCCCTTCACGGTCACTTACGAGAGTGAGATCTGATAGATATGATAAGATAATATTTTTGGTATTTTTATGATAAAGATGCAAAGTAAAGAAAGTAAAATAAAAACGGCGCCATAAATAGCTTGTTGTCGGGAGATTAAATATGATGGAAAATAGACCCGGGGGCCATAGGTTTCACTAGAGGCTTCTCTCAAGAGCATAAGTATTACGGTGGGTGAACAAATTACTGTTGAGCAATTGACAGAATTGAGCATAGTTATGAGAATATCTAGGTATGATCATGTATATAGGCATCACGTCCGAGATAAGTAGACCCACTCCTGCCTGCATCTACTACTATACTCCACACATCGACCGCTATCCAGCATACATCTAGAGTATTAAGTTTAAAAGAACAGAGTAACGCTTTAAGCAAGATGACATGATGTAGAGGGATAAACTCATGCAATATGATATAAACCCCATCTTGTTATCCTCGATGGAAACAATACAATACGTGCCTTGCTGCCCCTACTGTCACTGGGAAAGCACACCGCAAGATTGAACCCAAAGCTAAGCACTTCTCCCATTGCAAGAAAGATCAATCTAGTAGGCCAAACCAAACTGATAATTCAAAGAGACTTGCAAAGATAACCAATCATACATAAAAGAATTCAAAGAAGATTCAAATATTATTCATAGATAAACTTGATCATAAACCCACAATTCATCGGTCTCAACAAACACACCGCAAAAGAAGATTACATCGAATAGATCTCCACAAGAGAGGGGGAGAACATTGTATTGAGATCCAAAAAGAGAGGCTATGGTGTTGATGTAGAAGCCCTCCGTGATCGATGCCTCCTCCGGCGGAGCTCCGGAAAAGGCCCCAAGATGGGATCTCACGGGTACAGAAGGTTGCGGCGATGGAATTAGGTTTTTGCCTCTGTATCTGGTGGTTTGGGGGTACGTAGGTATCTATAGGAGGAAGAAGTACGTCGGTGGAGCAACGTGGGGCCCACAAGGGTGGAGGGCGCGCCCAGGGGGTAGGCGCGCCCCCTACCTCGTGCCCTCCTGGTTGATGTCTTGACGTAGGTTCCATGTCCTCTGGATCACGTTCATTCCGAAAATCACGTTCCCAAAGGTTTCATTCCGTTTGGACTCTGTTTGATGTTCTTTTTCTGCGAAACTGTGAAATAGGCAAAAACATCAATTCTGGGCTGGGCCTCCGGTTAATAGGTTAGTCCCAAAAATAATATAAAAGTGTACAATAAAGCCCATTAATGTCCAAAACAGAATATAATATAGCATGGAACAATCAAAAATTATAGATACGTTGGAGACGTATCAGCTCCCTTATCTCCATCGCATCTGAAGCATATCATCTTCGCTGACAAAGGCAAAAGTCAGGTATTGGGTCTAGGTAAGGTTGCGATCTCAAAGGATTGACACATGGACAAAGTCATGCTTGTCGAGTCCTTAGGATACAATCTCATGTCTGTCTCAATGCTTTGTGATCTTGATATGGTTGTTGTCTTTGGCAAGTATCGTTGTGTTGTGAGCATGGAAGCTGACCATTCCAAAATCTTCGAAGGCTTTAGGAGAGGAGACTTGTATATTGTTGATTTCTCTACAGGACCACAACCAGTCGTATGCCTACTTGCAAAAGCTTCAGAAGGCCTGCTATGGCATCAACGACTTGGTCATGCAGGCATGAGGAATTTGCACACGCTAGCGAAGAAGAAGCATGTCATTAGCTGTGACGCCCCCGATTCAATCGTACACTAATCATACACGCAAACGTGTACGATCAAGATCAGGGACTCACGGGAAGATATCACAACACAACTCTAAAAATAAAATAAGTCACACAAGCATCATAATACAAGCCAGGGGCCTCGAGGGCTCGAATACAAGTGCTCGATCATAGACGAGTCAGCGGAAGCAACAATATCTGAGTACAGACATAAGTTAAACAAGTTTGCCTTAAGAAGGCTTGCACAAACTGGGATACAGATCGAAAGAGGCGCAAGCCTCCAGCCTGGGATCCTCCTAAACTACTCCTGGTCGTCGTCAGTGGCCTGCACGTAGTAGTAGGCACCTCCAGTGTAGTAGGAGTCGTCGTCGACGATGGCGTCAAGCTCCTGGCTCCAGCATCTGGTTGCGACAACCAGGTAGAATGGAAAGGGGGAAAAGAAGGAGAAAAGCAACCGTGAGTACTCATCCAAAGTACTCGCAAGCAAGGATCTACACTACATATGCATGGGTATATGTGTAAAGGGCCATATCGGTGGACTGAACTGCAGAATGCCAGAATAAGAGGGGGATAGCTAATCCTATCGAAGACTACGCTTCTGGCAGCCTCCATCTTGCAGATTGTAGAAGAGAGTAGATGGTAAGTTCACCAAGTAGCATCACATAGCATATTCCTACCCGGTGATCCCCTCCTCGTCGACCTGTTAGAGAGCGATCACCGGGTTATATCTGGCACTTTGAAGGGTGTGTTTTATTAAGTATCCAGTTCTAGTTGTCATAAGGTCAAGGTACAACTCCGGGTCGTCCTTTTACCGAGGGACACGGCTATTCGAATAGATAAACTTCCTTGCAGGGGTGCACCACATAACCCAACATGCTCGATCCCATTTGGCCGGACACACTTTTCTGGGTCATGCACGGCCGCGGAAGATCAACACGTCGCAGCCCCGCCTAGGCACAACAGAGAGGTCAGCACGCCGGTCTAAATCCTATGGCGCAGGGGTTTGGGCCCATCGCCCATTGCACACCTGCATGTTGCGTGGGCGGCCGGAAGCAGACCTAGCCTAGCAGGCGTTCTAGTCCAATCCGCGTGCGCCGTTCAGTCGCTGACATCACGAAGGCTTCGGCTGATACCACGACGTCGAGTGCCCATAACTGTTCCCACGTAGTTGGTTAGTGCGTATAGGCCAGTGGCCAGAGTCAGATAAAATACCAAGATCTCGTTAAGCGTGTTAAGTATCCGCGAATGCCGACGAGGGCCAGGCCCACCTCTCTCCTAGGTGGTCTCAACCTGCCCTGTCGCTCCGCCAAAAAGTAACAGTCGGGGGCCGTCGGGAACCCAGGCCCACCTCTACCGGGATGGAGCCACCTGCCCCTTCAACCCCCATCTCCGAACAGTATCATAAGTAATGTAACAGTATAAAGTATATAGCATATGCCCGTGATCACCTCCCGAAGTGATCACGGCCCAGTAGTATAGCATGGCAGACGCACAAGAGTGTAGGGCCACTGATGGAACACTAGCATCCTATACTAAGCATTAGGATAGCAGGTAAAGGTATCAACAATTGTAGCAACAATGACAGGCTATGCAGCAGAATAGGATTAACCGAAAGCAGTAACATGCTACACTACTCTGATGCAAGCAGTAGAGAGAAGGAATAGGCGATATCTGGTGATCAAGGGGGGGGCTTGCCTGGAAGCTCAGCTGAGAAGGAGGGGTCGTCAATACCGTAGTCGAACTGGGGGTTGCCGGCAGTCTCGGGGTCTACCGGAAAGAAGTAACGGAGGGGGAACACAATAAATAACAGAGCAATCAAAGCATCACAAAGTGTAACATGGCATTACGCGGTGCTAGAGGTGACCCATCGTAGTAGTAGGCGCTACTGGCGAAGGGGGAAAACATCCGGGAAAGTATCCCCGGTGTTTCGCATTTTCGGACAGATGAACCGGAGGGGAAAAGTTGCGTGTTCGCAATGCTAGGGATGTGTGGCGGACAAACGGGCTGCGCATCCGGATTCATCTCGTTGTTGTGAGCAACTTTCATGTGCATAGTATTTTCAGCCGAGATACGGTTTATTTTATATTAATTTTAAAAGATTTTAATCAATCTTAGGATTTATTTATCTTCCCAATTTAAATCAGTAAATACTTTTGTCACATAGTTTAGTGCCAGCCACAGTGTATTATAGGTGGGGTCAGGTCAAGGTCAATAGTCCAGTCAGCAGTTGACTCGGTCAATGTTGACTGGTCAAACTGGCTGGTGGGACCCAGCTGTCACAGAGTAGTGTAAATTAATAGTTTAATTAATTTAACAGCTTAGGTGGGGGGCCACATGCCACTGACTTAGATATTTTTAAACAGGCTTTTATATGAAAAGGGACCACATGTCATTTTCAGTTATTCAACTAAACATTTTTATTAGGTTCTAATTAGGTGGTTAGGGGAATGGTTAAACCGGGCGGGCCCACATGTCAGTGGGTCAACCCACTGTTAGAACGTGTGTGCGCGCGTGCGTGCCCGTCGGTGAGTTCAGAGAACGACGGCGCGAGCGGAGCCGGCGGCTCCAGCCACCAAAAGGGGCAGCCCCGGGTGCCAAATGGATAAGCGTGAGGCGCAGCGTCGAGACCTGCCTTCGTCTGTAGCTAGGAGCGGTTGAAACAGCGTCGGGGGCGACGGAAGGCGGCGACTACTGCGGATCTAGCGACACACGGCGCTGGAGGGCACGGGGAGGAGAGGGAAAAGGCCGTGGAGGGCCGGAGGCTCACGGTGGAAGCAGCAGGGTGCTCGATGGAGCCGGAGGATGATGGGGCCGAGCAGATCGACGACGAGGTTAGCGGCTGCGGCCGACGGTGTCGGAGGAGGGGGCGCCGGTCGACGAGGGGACTCCGGCGAGGGGAGCAAGGCGAGGGAGGCCGGATCCGTGACGGGGCCTCCGGGATCCGTCCCTCTCCGGCGAGGAGGCGGCTTGGGCGAGTGCGCGCTGGTAGGCGCCGGCTGGGCGCGGCCAAGGGAGCCGCGGAGCAGCCGCGGCGCTAGCGACAGGGGCGTGTTGCAGGGGCGGCGGCCGGTGGTGATGCTTGCGGGCCAGCACGGGGGCGCTGGCGGTGACGACGTGGGGAGGCTCGCCAGGCCGCCGGGAGCAGCGGCGGGCGGTCGGGTACGACGAGGTGTCGACGTGGGAGGGCTCTGGCGCGACGGAGGTGGGCGTAGGAGATCGAGAGGGAGTGCGGGGGGGGGATCGTGCGGGATGAGTGGGGGAGTGGTTGACCCGATCTAGGTCATAGGGGGAGTGGGCATTAAGGGGGGCACCGGCTGGGCCGGCCTGGCTTGCCCAGTGGCCAGCTGGGCCGAGGCCCAGCGGCGGGCATTCTCTGTTTTGATTTTATTATATATATATTTTTGGTTTGTTTTGTCTTTTCTTATTCTTTTCTGTTTTCTTTTAACCTTTATTAGATTTTAGTTTAAATAAAGTACAATAATAGTCCCTAAATTAGTATTACTAAATAACCCACTGCCACAAACAACTTAGCATATTTTAGAAAGTATTTTGTATTTGTTTATTAATTTACGAGCATTTAATTAATAGTTTTACCACTATTTTATTTATTATAGTGCATTTAACTACTTTATAACAGTGTGATTTCTCCACCAATATTTATTATGAATTACTTGCAACATTTAGAACATTTTGGTTTTGATTTTTGAAAACTTTTCTAGTTTGACTTTACTTCAAATTTGAATTTGAAAGAGTTTTGAATCATCGCGAGATTATCAACAGTAATCGTGGTGACGTGGCATCACTAGTAGACGGTTACTGTAGCTTAATTAACTGGGCGTCACAATTCTCCTCCACTACAAGAAATCTCGTCCCGAGATTTAAGAGGGGGAGTAAGGGGGAAGGGTTTGGTAACGAATCTAGCGGGTCTTTTCATTCTGGCTTGCTCTTCTTGAAGAGGTCGATCCATTACGTTGATGTCTTCAATTCTCTGCTTCAGGTCATCGTGATGAAGTCGGCATTCTTCCTTCAGGAATTCGATCGTACTTACGAAAGAATAAAGGGTGGGTATTCCGGGAGAACGGACCTCTGCAAGGTTGACTATCTGGTCAATAACATCGGGGAAGGTGGTGGAAATTAACTCACGAATTGAAACTTAAGAAAATATTGAGAGCAAAGTAAGAAGGTGCAAAATAGAAGTTTTCAAGCGCATAGGAAATCGTTCGTTGCCTGAAACGAAGTGTTGAAGGGGTTTAGAGCAATGTGAATAAGCATTGCATCTGATACCAGAATAGAACACTAGGCAGGTGGCCGTGAATTACATACAAAGTCAAGCGCGATGAATAACTTTGAAAACAGGGTGTACAAGAGAGTCAGGTTTCGATCCTGTGGAACTGTGGGTTATGGGCCCACGATGTGGGTTAAAGTAGGAAGGACGGTGACATCTTGCACGATCATGTAAGCAAGGCATGTCAGAGAATAACCGGTCAGTTATGTTGGCAGCATCGTTGGTACCAAGGGCGAGGGACGAAGAGAACCATTTTCCTACTCGTTAAACGAGGCGGACCAATAGGCAAAGTTCTCGTCCATCGGTGGTTACCGAAATGCCATCAACAAATGCAACAGGGTCTTACTGACACGGTTGTACACCAAGGTGTTTACATAAGCAGGAGAAAATTACTACTTAGATCATATAGATCACCAGAAAGGTTAAACAAATCAATGAAAAGGAAAAGGTGACCATCAGATTAAACAGAACAATGGAAAGGTAAATGTGTCTAACACATGTTTCAGGGATATATCCTTCCCAAGGACAAGCAGAGCATGGTATCCATGATAGGATAGAAGTAGATAACTCTTTAGGTACGGGAGAGAATTTTCATGACATTACCCATACAGCGTTGTTTGGATAATTGAGCAGGAAACATTAAACATTGGGCTTCAAATGTTCCTGTTGAAAACCGGAGTACGATAGACATGCTTCGAGATAG
The DNA here is from genome assembly GCF_018294505.1 of Triticum aestivum. NCBI lineage: Eukaryota > Viridiplantae > Streptophyta > Magnoliopsida > Poales > Poaceae > Triticum > Triticum aestivum. Next base: position 438,543,631 of record NC_057805.1, read on the forward strand.
CATTGACATGGTCAACAGGTGAAGATCAGACTTTGGAAACAAAAAGGATCCATCAGTCTTACAATTTCCTCATGGAAGAATGACTAACCTTGCCAAAAGGAAACTATAACAAAAGGTCCTCCGGCCAGGTGTGCTAGGCATGACATCACCTTACCGGGTCATATAAAGACCAATGTTATAACTCTTGGAAATATGTTCCAACCATCATATCTGACCGAGATTCAGATCTGATTGGTGTCAGGATACCTCAGACTCAGGAACCTGAGATAAAAAGGTGCGACACGAATTGACGAGAAGTCGGCATAAGATTCTCGGGAAATGAACTATGGAAGTGAGTTCCGAAACAAGAGTTCATCAGTAAACCAAGGAGAAGATGAGGAGGTGGCTGATGGACTCAGCGACAAATCATCGAGATTTCCAAAGGATGGATTTCCACAATTATGTGAACAAGGAGATAACATTTGTCGGATCAAATGATATAATGATGTATGCTCGAGGAAAACATACACAATTTAACAATGATAGAAGGGTGCACCCGGAAATCTGGACTAGGTAGCACGATCAATGTTTGAATGATGATTCAATAAGTAATAGACTTAGAATGAAACAACGACCATTAATCTTCAAAGCAATAGGGTTGCTAGAAGTGAACAGATATGGCAAGGAGTGAACGGATATGGCAAGAAGTATTACCTGTATCAAGAATTCTTAAGAGGTGGTGAAATTCTCACGACATTCTTGACATAAAAGATGGTAATACTCCAAGGTAAAGAGCAAATTCTGGATAGCAAGGAGCTCCATAACATGAACAAGTTTGTGTTGGAGGGAAGGCAATAATGTTGTTCATGATAACACAAATCCTTGAGAGGCAAGGATGGTGTTTCTCATCATGAATTCAATTGATATCCAGGAAGGAGTCAGGATGTTGATAATGATCATGACAAATTTTGTCGAGAGGCTCCACGAAGAAGCAATCGAACAACGACTGCTCAAGCAGAAGGACTGATGCAGCAAAAGATTATTGGAACTACAGATACAACACCAACTAGGAATCAAGCTTGCCGTTCGAGGTGAAATGATACGACAAGGAAGATCGACATAAGCTTAGCTCATTGTCGAAATTTGTGCTCCGGGAAGAAGGACCAGGTAGCACAGTTAAAAGTTTGCATGATAATGATATAGCCGATAAGGCTAGGAATGACTTGAAGGATTATTAAACTCGTAGCAACAAGAATTACTTAGAGTTATTGAATCGGAGTGCGGAATCGATTCACTTATCGGTGTTCTTCAGTGACTAATAACTCAGAACCTGGGGGGATCCGAGATCGGTGAGAAGCAATACTAGATGAAGACTCGTAGGAAGCAACACAGTTCTCGAGATACCAGAGGTTAATACTCGAGGAAGATCAAAAATAGAGGTTGCGGAGATGTATTGATCAACAAAAGACAAGTGCTTTAACTTGTCTGAGGAACGGAATCGAGGAGAAAATGTGGTCGGGACCACGATTGCAAATGATCAATACATAGATACCACATGATTTCATATCAAGGAAATAGTTATTATTACAAGAAGCTTCTATGATAGGATCTACATCGTGTCCATGGGCAAGAACACAAAGTTCAAGGTCGACTCCCACTTGTTTAATGCATAACCTTTCATTCACTTCTTGCCTTCAACGAAGTTGTGGTGTTGAAATTTTATCTGTCATAACACCAGTAGAGTATGACCCATAGTTGTTGCCGGGTTCACACAGATTAGAAAAAGGCATATGTCCAACCCATCGGGGCCTCTTAGGAACATATACCACAAACTTCAGGAGTAATTATCACCAGCTCGAAAGTAGAGCATGGTTGACAAACAGAGGATACAATTTATCAAAGGCATTATATACCCGTGGAAAAGCTCACAAGGTTATTGAATATGAAGGACGATGTCGGATGAAATCCAACAATGGATCGAGCGATCCACAACGGAGCTGATGTGAGTATCGGTACTCAATCAGAGGAAGAAATAATGCAAGGGCGTCAGATTATAGAACATCTGAATAATTTGATGCTTAGTTAACAAAGGAATATATGATTTCCAAAACGAAGGATCAGAAGCAGACGCTCTGATCAAGGATGGATAAACTGAATAGACCAGAGGCACAATCGACGACAAATAGTTTGGTCAGGAACCAGCTCATGTTCAAAATGACGTCTGAGCCGGAAAGATAATTTAGAAGGGTCGATTGATGATTGTGTGCATTCGCACACATGTTGAATCAATAGGATCAAAATGATAGTGTCAAAAGATACTAGTGAATATTGCTAGTGATATGGGAGCATCCATATGTAAGCATACAAGTATTTGCAGAGCAATAGTTCGAAGAGGATGTCAGAAGGTCGGATAGTATTTCAGAGTATCTTATGAAGCATACGAACAACTGGGGATGAACGGATACTCAATAAGTGTGAGGAATCTTCAATAGGGGTATTCATGTGGTAAAGAACTGCAAGGCAGTAAGCTTAAAGAATTTTCGGAACAACGGAGAGCAATTTAGGGCATCTTGTAATAACAAGAGCAACTGAGGATGAAGGTATGAACGACAATTGTAGGTAGTTATCCATAAGGGTATATCAGTGGTAGGGGATTGTAAAGTCCGTGGGCACAAGGGTCTCGGGAAAACCTCGGAGAGTATCTTCGGAATCTTTTGGTGCAGCAAGTGATCATCTGGAGTGAGGGGCTCTCCGGGAGAAAGTCATTCGAGAACCTAAAGTTAGTCTTCCTAGCAAAATCATTTAACCCGAATAGGGGAGAGATTAGAGTCCCAGAGTAAAGATCGAGGAGTAAAAGATCCTAATACCACCCAAATGGTGATGTGGGCCCGTAAGCCACACAACAATGTTAGTAAAAGTTTTTCCATGTCTAGACTCGAGTTCGGCCAAGGAGTGTGGAAGGGGGATTCCTACAGGCAGTCGGCCAAGGAGTGTGGAAGGGGGATTCCTACAGGCAGTCGCCTCTGATACCAACTTGATACGCAAACGTGTACGATCAAGATGAGGGACTCATGAGAAGATATCACAACACAACTCTAAAAATAAAATAAGTCATACAAGCATCATAATACAAGCCAGGGGCCTCGAGGGCTCGAATACAAGTGCTCGATCATAGACGAGTCAGCGGAAGCAACAATATCTGAGTACAGACATAAGTTAAACAAGTTTGCCTTAAGAAGGCTAGCACAAACTGGGATACAGATCAAAAGAGGCGCAGGCCTCCTGCCTGGGATCCTCCTAAACTACTCCTGGTCGTCGTCAGCGGCCTGCACGTTGTAGTAGGCACCTCCGGTGTAGTAGGAGTCGTCGTCGACGATGGCGTCAAGCTCCTCGGCTCCAGCATCTGGTTGCGACAACCAGGTAGAATGGAAAGGGGGAAAAGAAGGAGAAAAGCAACCGTGAGTACTCATCCAAAGTACTCGCAAGCAAATATCTACACTACATATGCATGGGTATATGTGTAAAGGGCCATATCGGTGGACTGAACTGCAGAATGCCAGAATAAGAGGGGGATAGCTAATCCTGTCGAAGACTACGCTTCTAGCAACCTCCATCTTGTAGCATGTAGAAGAGAGTAGATGGTAAGTTCACCAAGTAGCATCACATAGCATATTCCTACCCGGCGATCCCCTCCTCGTCACCCTGTTAGAGAGCGATCAGCGGGTTATATCTGGCACTTGGAAGGGTGTGTTTTATTAAGTATCTCGTTCTAGTTGTCATAAGGTCAAGGTACAACTCCGGGTCATCCTTTTACCAAGGGACACGGCTATTCGAATAGATAAACTTCCCTGCAGGAGTGCACCACATAACCCAACACGCTCAATCCCATTTGGCCGGACACACTTTTCTGGGTCATGCCCGGCCGCGGAAGATCAACACGTCGCAGCCCCACCTAGGCACAACAGAGAGGTCAGCACGCCGGTCTAAATCCTATGGCGCAGGGGTTTGGGCCCATCGCCCATTGCACACCTGCATGTTGCGTGGGCGGCCGGAAGCAGACCTAGCCTAGCAGGCGTTCTAGTCCAATCCGGCGTGCGCCGTTCAGTCGCTGACATCACGAAGGCTTCGGCTGATACCACGACGTCGAGTGCCCATAACTGTTCCCACGTAGTTGGTTAGTGCGTATAGGCCAGTGGCCAGAGTCAGATCAAATACCAAGATCTCGTTAAGCGTGTTAAGTATCCGCGAATGCCGACGAGGGCCAGGCCCACCTCTCTCCTAGGTGGTCTCAACCTGCCCTGTCGCTCCGCCACAAAGTAACAGTCGGGGGCCGTCGGGAACCCAGGCCCACCTCTACCAGGATGGAGCCACCTGCCCCTTCAACCCCCATCTCCGAACAGTATCATAAGTAATGTAACAGTATAAAGTATATAGCATATGCCCGTGATCACCTCCCGAAGTGATCACGGCCCAGTAGTATAGCATGGCAGACGCACAAGAGTGTAGGGCCACTGATGGAACACTAGCATCCTATACTAAGCATTAGGATAGCAGGTAAAGATATCAACAATTGTAGCAA
>NC_057805.1:438551421-438564035 GCF_018294505.1 Triticum aestivum
CCTCAAGGATCACTTATGCGGAGCCTGTGAAGCTGGAAAGATGACCAAGGCCAAACATCCAGCGAAGATAATCATGACTACCACTCGACCATTTGAATTGCTTCATATGGATCTCTTTGGTCCTCACCATTATTCTGCAGTTACAAATGATGCATCTCTATATGGCTTTGTTATTGTTGATGATTACTCTCGTTACACATGGGTACATATTGTCACTCACAAACATGAGGTGCAGGAAATCTTCAAACGATTTTCCTCGAGGGCTTCAACCAACTTTGGTGTGAAGATCAAGCACATCAGAAGTGATAATGGAACTGAGTTCAAGAATTCTGGTCTTGATGACTATCTTGATGAACTTGGTATTGCTCATGAGTTATCTGCTCCTTATACTCCTCAGCAGAATGGCGTCGTGGAGCGCAAGAACAGGACACTTGTTGAGATGGCTCACACTATGCTTGATGAATACAAGACGCCTCGTCGTTTCTTGATTGAGGCAATTTATACTGCATGCCACATCATCAACAGGGTATATCTTCACAAATTATTCAAGAAGACCGCTTATGAACTCCTCACTGACAAGAAACCCAATGTGAGTTATTTCAAAGTCTTCGGTGCTAAATGTTGGATTAGAGATCCTCATCACAACTCTAAATTTACATCGAAAGCACAAGAAGGTTTTATGCTTGGTTACGGAAAGGACTCGCACACCTACAGAGTCTTCAACAACGTTCATCACAAAGTTGTTGAAACTGTAGATGTGCGGTTCGATGAAAGTAATGGCTCGCATAGGGAGCACCTACCTTCTGTGTTAGATGAACAGTCACCTGAGGAAACTATCAAGTTCAAGGCTACTGAGGAGGTCATTCCTACCGAAGAATCTGTTGAAGAAATCATTCCAGAACTTGAAGAACGTCGAGCTGATGCATCTGAAGAAAATGGTGCCGAAGAAAATGGCGCTGAAGAAAATGCTGATCAAATTCCTCGACGACAACCCGCTCCTCCTCACGTTGCAAACAAAGTGCAAATTGAGAGAATCATCGATGACATTGAAGCACCAGGTCCTCTCACACGCTCAAAAGCTTCACATTTATCTAACTTTTGTGGGCACTTTGCTTTCGTGTCTATCACAGAGCCCACTAAGGTAGATGAAGCATTTCTGGAGCCTGAGTGGATTCAAGCTATGCAAGAAGAATTACATCAGTTCGAGCTCAACAACGTCTGGGAACTGGTCAAACGTCCAGATCCTCGCAAGCACAATATCATTGGCACAAAGTGGATCTACCGCAACAAGCAAGATGAAAATGGCCTTGTGGTGAGGAATAAGGCACGGCTTGTAGCTCAAGGCTACACACAGGTTGAGGGAATTGATTTCGATAAAACTTCTGCACCTGTTGCTAGACTTGAGGCTATTCGCATATTACTTGCTTATGCTAACCATCATGATATCACTTTATATCAAATGGATGTGAAAAGTGCATTCCTCAATGGTAAGCTTGAGGAAGAAGTATATGTTGCTCAACCCCCAGGTTTTGAAGATCCAAAGCATCCTGACAAAGTCTTCAGACTCAATAAGGCCTTGTATGGCCTCAAGCAGGCCCCTCGGGCGTGGTATGATACTTTGAAGGAATTCCTCATGAAGAAAGGCTTCAAACCCGGTTCACTTGACCCTACTCTTTTCACTAAATCTTATGATGGTGAATTGTTTGTGTGCCAAATTTATGTTGATGATATTATCTTTGGCTGTACTAACCAACGTTACAGTGATAAATTTGCCTATATGATGAGTGAAGAATATCAAATTTTTATGATGGGAGAATTGAAATTCTTCTTAGGTCTTCAAATTCGTCAACAGCGCAATGGCATATTCATATCTCAGGAGAAATACCTCAAGGATGTACTGAGGAAATTCGACATGCAAGATTGCAAAGGGTTCAAAATTCCAATGCCCACAAATGGCCATCTATGCACTGATGAAAATGGTATTGACTTCGATCAAAAGGTATACCGCTCCATGTTCAGCTCTTTATTGTATTTATGTGCATCTAGGCCAAACATTATGCTTGTGTTTGCATGTGTGCCCGATTTTAAGCTACACCGAAGGAATCACACCATAAGGCTGTGAAGCATATTCTTCGATATCTAGCTCACACACCAACACATGGATTATGGTGTCTCAAGGGCTCGGCTTTTGATCTCATTGGATATTCAGACTCTGACTATGCTGGTGATCGTGTGGACCGCAAGTCAACATCAGGCACATGCCATTTCCTCGGACGATCTTTGGTCTGTTGGTCCTCGAAGAAACAGAATTGCGTATCACTGTCTACTACTGAAGCTGAGTACATTGCTGCTGGTTCTTGCTGTGCTCAATTGCTGTGGATGAAGCAAACTCTCAAGGACTAAGACGTCAACATGAAGAATGTGCCTCTCTTCTGTGACAATGAGAGTGCAATCAAGATTGCTCACAACCCAGTTCAGCACTCGAAGACAAAGCACATTCAGATTCATCATCATTTTCTTCGTGATCATGTGTTGAAGGGCGACATTTCTATTGAGCATGTGAAGACTGAAGAACAGCTAGCCGATATCTTCACAAAGCCCTTGGATGAGAAGAGATTTAGCAAGTTGCCGTGTGAGCTAAATATCTTAGAATCTTCAAATGTTCTTTGAAAAGGACACTCATCCTAACACTTATGCAAAATTGATGACTCAGATGTGCAACACATGAAGAAACGTTTTTCTTCAATCAATGAAGACTAACACTCTAAGTGTGAAGAAATTAACGAAGAATTTGATTCTCAGAACCCTACAACAATTGTACGCGGTGTCTGAAATCATCATTCTTATACGGTGGGTCACGCCACCACCAAAAGTTGAAAATCTTCAATTTGAGTTTTTCCTCATTTTTGAAATTCCTCAGCTGTTCAATTTTCTTCAACTTTGCATTGTCTTCACTATTTTCCGTCATTTTCTTCATTGGCTATATATATATATATGTGTGTGTGTTGTGTGTGTGTGTGAGTTGATGTCCTCTACAGCATTCACTTATTGCTATTTCTTCAAGTTGCTTTTTCTGCTAAGTGTATGTGATCGGACCCTTCCCCCTCTATGCTAAACTCAACCAATCTATTCACAAATTCTTCATGTGCGTTCTATTTGAAACTCATTCAAAATCTTCACTGTGTCCTTGTCAGCTGAAGAATCTGTGAACGGAACTTTTAAACCTATCTTATCTAAAATTTTCGGCTTTGCCGCTCAAACCGTTTCGCATCCCACAAAAAAATACTTATCTATTCACCCACGATCTCACACGATCGCCACCTCTCAGTACGTGGGTGACACATGTCAAGCGAATGAGAAGGGTCAGGGGCATGTTCGTCCAATTTCTTCTGGCGAACAGTTTTTCACCGCGGCTATATATACCCCTCCCCTTCCTCACTTCACTTTTATTCCACTCGATCTCTCTCCCGCTCGAGCTTCTCAAACCCTAGCGGTGCCGCTACTTCATCGTCGCCGGTGAGGAAGAGCTTCACTGCCTTGACCTCGTCGCCGTCGTACTCGCGCCGGCTGTGGATTTCTTCACTCCGCCGCCGCCGTAGCTGTCTTCCTCAGCCGAGTTAGGGCGTGGAAGATCTGAACTGACGAACTTCACTTCTACACTTCCCAGTTCGTTGTGTTCTTCGTCAAGGGTAATTAAAAGTTACTTTTACTGCCCTCTTTGATTCGAATGATTTCTACAAAATCTTCAAAGGTGTTTTTCTTCAAATCCTCACACACTAAAACACCTCACATGTCATCTGTTCTTGATCCGTTTCTCTAAGCAATATTTTACTTCAAGATTCCTCAATTGTGTGGATTTTTGATCTGTACAACTCTGGAACCTAAGACAAAGAACGCTTAGTGAAATTCTTTAAGACTAATCTAGTCAAATTCCTCAAACTTGTTCTTTTTTGAAAAACCTCTGAGAACTCATATGACCTCTTCAAATTCCTTGCAACTATACTCTATTCATAGGTACACATGTCCGCTGCTGAATCTATAGGTTCTCATCAACTTAACTCATTTGCAGCGTTCCTCGAACAAAATTTGCACACCTCTTCAGAAAATTCAGTTGTTCATATTCCGCATCTGAAGAAAATGGCTGATGGTAAGAAGCCATAGAAAGGAGGAAAGAGGCCTGAGGGCAACACAGCGTTTGAAATCCCTGATGACATTTATGCTGGGTACTGCACACCCCGTGAGGAGGACAAAAATCAGCGCAAGGTGCGCATTCAAAAGATTGAGAGGAGATGGGTAAGAGAGTGGAGGGAGTACAGATATGTTACTCCCAAATACATGAAGAAATTCGATGTTACCCCTCCATGCTCAAGACCTCCCTTGGCACCTGGCCAAGTAGCTGATCCCACCTGCCTCAAGCGCGGTGAGGACTATCCTGAAGAATGGGCCAAGGGCCAGGCCAAACAGGCCAAACAGGCAAAAGAAGCAGTGAGGAAATTTAATGAAGACTCTGCTGCTGCTGCCACTGCTGAGGCCTCTGCAAGCAAGCCGAAGAAGACCATGGCAAAGAAGCCTGCTCATAAACAAAGTGCTTCACCCTCAATGCCCTCACGGCCAAGTTCCTCAGCAATGCCCTCACGACCAGATTCTTCAAAGCCCTCACGGCCAACTCCCCAGACTGCTCCAGCTCCTCCGCCAAAGTCCTCAGCTGCTCCGTCCAAATCCTCAGCTGCACCTGTGCATCTCGCCACGTGCCAAAGGACAACAGGCATCTCTATTGCCTCAGGAGCTTCTGCTAGTTCCTCAGCTGCACCAAATTCTTCAACTGGCCCCTCTCTGCTGAAGAAAAAGGCCACTGCTGGACGAGGCACTCGACCAAGTCCTCACAAGAAGCAGGTCACCTTTCAAGTACCGTGTGATGAAGACGAAGCTGATGATGATGAACTTGCCGAAATCATCAGAGACAGGCAGTTCAAGGCCGCTAGAGCCAAAGGCAGCAATGTGTCATTGCTTCTGGATCCGAAGTTGATCCTAGACTTCATCGACCTATGGCACGAGGATCCCAACACACCTTTGCCGGAGATGAACCTCACTCATGGTCAAAGTCATGTTTTGACTGCCTTCATTGAAGAAGAGAAGTGGAAATTTGAGCAAGGAAGGAGAGAAAGCGCAGTACAAGAAACAGCGTTTTCTGAAGCAAAATGTTCTAAAGCTTTCCCCTGAAGAACTCATTGCCTTGCAAGCTAAGATCAAGCAATTAAGTGATGAATTTGATCGCTACTATGCTGACTGGCTTGGAGCCAAAGTCAGATTTGTGAATTTGACTGAAAAGTTCACTTCCAATGTTGCAGCCCCAACGCAACAAGAACATCCTCAGGCTGAAGCATCTGCTCAGCCGACCGAAGAAAATGCCAGCACCACTGATGACATTCAGGCTACTGAAGGAACTCAAAGTACCAGGGCTGATGACTGCATTCCAGCCGCTGAAGAAATTTCCAGGGCAACCACTAGTGGTGCGCCTGAAGAAACTGAAGAAGTCAGGGCAACTGCACCAGTCGTGCCTGAAGAATTTGAACCAAATTCCTCTGCTCCTCCTGCGCCTACACCAACTCCGATCGTTCCATCTGCATCAGATGTGAAGAAAACCAAGGCTGCAGAGCGTGCAGCGGTGAAGAAAAGGAAGGCATCAACTTCATCAGATTCTTTAGCTCCGAAGAAGATGAAGCCGTTGACTAGTTCATTTGACAACCCAATTGATGCTATTCCTGTCTCATCCGTGCCATCAAAGGACCTTGTTCCTTTTGATGAAGAATATGTGATTCCAAGTGAATCGGATGAAGAGAATCCTTATGCTGCTTCGTCAGAGTAGTTGGATGAAGAAATTGAAGCGGATGCAATCCCTTCAACCCCAATAGTCTCATCGCCCATGCCTTAATTCACTGCTGAAGAGGCCGGCATTGAAGAAATGAGCGAAGAAATTGAACATGTGGACATTGGATGTACAACACCAGTGCTGAATGATGACTTTTGGGAAAGTCAGCACCCCAACTCTCCTCTGTTCACACCACTTCAACAAATTCCTCAGTCCGCTGTCAACTCTGAAGTACAAATGGGATCTGAAGAACCTCATGCAACTCCTTCTATCCATGAAGAAATTCCAGCCACTAGTGCTGATGAAAATGTCCATGAAGAATTGAAGACCCAGGCTACCACTGAAGAAGAAGCTGAAATTCCTCAGCCTGTGGAACCTGAGATTGTGATTCCTGAGGTAGTAATGCAATTGACTGATACTCCTCAGCCCAAGCCAAAGGATCCATTCTCGAAGAAGCAAAACATCAAGGCTGATGACTTCTTCAGCGAGCACGTGTTCTTCACTAACTATAATCCTTATGACTCTGCTCGTCTTAGAAGGAAACGCTTCTAGACTGCCAGCCAGGCAAATTTCTATTCTTCACTTCTCTCCAACAAGGATAAAGTCTTCGACCACGAGCATATTCCTCACGTGGACATGGAATCAGTGCCTTGCTTCACCCCTGTCCTCAGTGTGCTTCATGACGCAGGCCTCCTCAACTTTTTCTCTAACATTGTTGATTGGAATGAAGAACTTATTCTTCAGTTCTACGCAACGCTGCACATCATAGGAGATGCTGACGATGTGAATACCTGGGTTCTGGACTGGATGACCGAAAACACTCATTTCAAAGCACCGGCCTCTGAATTACTTCATGCCCTACCAATCAGTCCTCCCCTTGAAGGTGCTCGTTGCCTGTACCAAGAGCCTGAGCTCACTTCTCACTATATGCAAGTGCTAATGAAGCCTCTGAAGCTCGGTTAAGCCCCAAGGACCAAATTCCTCGTGAAGGAATTGCTATATGTGCCAAGAACAGTCTATCGCATTTTGACGAAGACAATGAGTCCTATCAAGGGCCACGACTCGTCTGATGAAGAAGTTGCTGGCATCATGAAGAATCTGCTATTCAACATCATGCATGGCATCCCTATCAACTATCACGATTTCTGCATGAGGACTCTGGCCAATGTCGCTCTCTCTCCGTTTGAGCTGAAGCCTTATGCTCCTTGGATTATGAGATTCCTCAGAACAAGGTCTTCACTCAACTACAAAGCTGATTTTCAGAATCACCTCAGCTACTTGCCCCCAATCGAAGTCCTCAAGCGGACATATTCCTCAGCTGATGAAAAGGGCAAGGCACCAGCTATTATTGATGAAGGCATTCGTCCATTGGATGGTCAGTTTCACAAAGCTGCATCTTATTCCACCAATGATGACTCTACCACTCATGATTCTGCTGCTAATGCATCCAAGCCAAATCCTCAAGCCACATCTCCAAGAGTGATGACTGACCGTCAGCTTTTGCTTAGTCTTCACCAGAAGGTGGATCGAAACCATAAATGGGTTAAGCATCAGTTTGGTTCTATTCTTCACAACATGACTGCTACACATAATGCAGTGAAGAATTACCATTACTACCTCCATGAAGTCTTCGGTTGCACCTGGGCTATTCTGTCACATGTATATGGTGAAGAAGATCTGAAGCAAATGGGTCTCAAGGAGGACTTTGACTGGTCTGCACCTCCACCGAAGAAATACAAGAAGGTCAAGGTTCCTTCCTTGGTGGCCAGCTCATATTCTTCATCACGTGAAACAGGCGAGCATGAAGACTTCGACGACACTGCTGAAAGTGCGTTATATTGACTAGAGGGGGGTGAATAGGCGATTTTTATGAATTCTTCACTGAGGAATTTGCGGGTGAGGAAATTCCTTAGCGAAGAACTACTTGCTGCGGAATAAGTACTCAAAAGTAAACATAGCAGAACACAAGCATGGTCATCATGATGAAATGAAGACAAGCACAGAGTATAGAAAGCGTAAACACAGGATAACACAGGATGAAGACAAACAGACTGAAGAAAATGAACTGAGGAAATTGAGAAAGTCTCCAGTCAAAGTCTTCAAACACAGATATCACAAGCACACAACACAGTTGTGAAGAAAAGAAAGAGTTGAAGAAATAGAACCAGTAAGCTTGGTGAAGACAATGATTTGGTAGACCAGTTCCAACTGTTGTCTCAGTTGTACATCTGGTTGGAGCGGCTAGGTATTTAAACCTGAGGACACACAGTCCTCACCGTATTCTCCTTGAACTAAGGTCACACTGACCTCGTCCAATCACTCGTGGTAAGTCTTCAGGTGACTTCCGAACCATCACAAACTCGGTCACTCGGCGATCCAAAATTCCTCTTGGATGCTCTAGACCATGACGCCTAACCGTCTGGAAGAACCACAGTCTTCAAAGGTAACAAGCATCGGATCCACGCAGGATCAATCTCTTCAGTGATGCTCAATCACTTTGGGTTTGTAGGTGTTTGGGTTTGGGTTTTCCTCACTTGATGATTTTCGCTCAAAGTCCTCGGAGGATGGGATGCTCTCAAATGACAAATGTCAGTTTCTCTCAGAGCAGCCAACCAGCTAGTGGTTGTAGGGGGCGGCTATTTATAGCCTAGGGAGCAGCCCGACATGATAAGACATAAATGCCCTTCAATGATATGACCGTTAGGTGGGTAGATATTTTGGGACAGATGGCGCATAGCACAGCAACGGTCAGAAATTTGTGTGTCAAATTCCTCAGGGCTATCATGTTCCTCACTGTGTAGGCAATCCGCACTGGCGAATTCCTAACTCCTCAGTTAGAAAAAATTCCTCAAAGACCAGAAGAACTTCGTCTCTGTCAATGAAGAATATGACTGAACTGTATGAGATTTCCAATGGCTTCACTCGAAGGGATTGGTAGGTGTAGGATTTTGAGTTGAGCATCACATGGAAATTTTTCCTTAGTATTTCCTCAACCCCCTTTAACTGTATGGTGTTTCCTATGACTCAAGAAAGAGAAAATGAAACTATGAAAAAAAAGTCTTCACGCTTCATGTTCCTCAAATGAATACCAAGTCTTCAAGGTCACACCAATTTCTTCACTTTCAAAGTCTTCAAAAAGTCTTCAGAAATCCAAAGTCTTCAGTCGAAGAACTTCATTTTTAGGGGTCGACTTTCTCTGTAAATATCAAACTCCTCATAGACTTATAGACCTGTGTACACTCATAAACACATTAGTCCCTTAACCTATAAGTCTTCAATACACCAAAATCACTAAGGGGCACTAGATGCACTTAGAATCTCCCCCTTTTTGGCGATTGATGACAATATAGGTTAAGTTTTCAACGGGGATAAACATATGAAGTCTAAATGCTGATATTGAGGAATTTGATTGCAAGATATAGAAGTACTCCCCCTGAATATGTGCATAGTGAGGGATTTGCTTTTGAAGCAATGCACACTTGAAGAGTTGAATCATGGAGATCTCCCCCTATATCTTGTAATTCATACACGCATTTGACATAATATATGAAGAATTTGAAATGCATGATGAAATATGGTGACTGATGTAATTCAGCATGCGTGCAATAACATTAACAAGGAATAAGCATGCAGAAGAAACAACAAAAGTATCAGGCCACCATAGAGTTTTAAGTTTACAACTTGATCCAACAAAGTCATCAGAAGAACGAGAGTTGTAACTTAGAAAAAAACGCCCATAAAAGAAAGACCCGCTTGAAGACTAACTCAAATTTCTCCCCCTTTGTCATCGAATGACCAAAAGGTTCGAAAATGAGGACTAACGCCCCTGAAAAATATCAAGTTGATGAAGGAGCGCCAGCATTATTGGGTCGTTTGTTGATGTAGGGCCTGCCGCAGTGTCGTCCAAGTCTTCATGCTCATCAGTTTCGCATGATGAAGAATAGGAGCTGGCCACCTAGGAAGGAACCTTGATCTTCTTGTATTTCTTCGGTGGACTTGCAGACCAGTCAAAGTCCTCCTTGAGACCCATGTTCTTCAGATCTTCTTCGCTATAAATGTGAGACAGAACAGCCCAGGTGCGACCAAAGACTTCACGGAGGTAGTAATGGTTTTTCTTCACTGCATTATGTGTAGCAGTCATGTTGTGAAGAATTGAACCAAACTGACGCTTAACCCATTTATGGTTTCGATCCACCTTCTGGTGAAGACTTAGCAGAAGTTCACTGTCAGTCATCACACGAGGAGCAGTAGCTTGAGGATTTGGCTTGGAGGCATGGGCAGCAGAATCATGAGTGGCAGAGTCATCATTGGTGGAATAAGATGCAGCCTTGCGAAATTGACCATCCAATGGACGAATGCCTTCATCTATAACAGCTGGTGCCTTGCCCTTTTCGTCAGCTGAGGAATAGGTCCGCTTGAGGACTTCAATCGGGGGCAAGTAGCTGAGGTGATTCTGAAAATCAACTTTGTAGTTGAGTGAAGACCTTGTTCTGATGAATCTCATTATCCACGGTGCATAAGGCTTCAGCTCAAACGGTGAAAGTGCAACATTTGCCAGAGTCCTCATGAAGAAATCGTGAAAATTGATAGGAATTCCATGAATGATGTTGAAAACCAGATTCTTCATGATGCCAACAATTTCCTCATCAGATGAGTCATGGCCTTTGATTGGACTCATAGTCTTCGTCAGAATGCGATAGACTGTCCTTGGTACATACTGCAATTCCTTCACGAGGAATTTTGTCCTTGAGGCTTGACCAGGTTTCAATGGCTTCATCAGCTCTTGCATATAGTGATCTGTAAGCTCAGGCTCTTGGTACATGCAACGAGCTCCTTCAGGTGGAGGACTGATGGGCAGGGCGTGAAGTAATTCAGAGGCCAGTGCTTTGTAGTGAGTGTTTTCAGTCATCCAGTCCAAAACCCAGGAGTTCACATCGTCAGGATCTCCTATGATGTGCAAAGTTGCGTAGAATTGAAGAATGAGTTCTTCA
The DNA here is from genome assembly GCF_018294505.1 of Triticum aestivum. Classification (NCBI taxonomy): domain Eukaryota; kingdom Viridiplantae; phylum Streptophyta; class Magnoliopsida; order Poales; family Poaceae; genus Triticum; species Triticum aestivum. The sequence continues at coordinate 438,562,282 of NC_057805.1, forward strand.
TTCCAATCAACTATGTCTGTGCAAAAGTTGAGGAGGCCTGTGTCATGAAACACACTGAGGACAGGAGTGAAGCATGGCAGTGATTCCATGTCCACATGAGGAATATGCTCGTGGTCGAAGACTTTGTCCTTGTTGAAGAGAAGTGAAGAATAGAAGTTGGCCTGGCTGGTGGTCCAGAAGCACTTCCTTCTAAGACGAGCAGAATCATAGGGATTGTAGTCAGTGAAGAACACGTGCTCGCCAAAGAAATCATCAGCCTTGAATTTCTGCTTCTTTGAGAATGGATTCTTTGGCTTGGGCTGAGGAGTGTCAGTCAATTGCATTATCACCTCAGGAATCGCAATCTCAGGTTCTTCAGGCTGAGGAATTTCAGCTTCTCCTCCAGTGACAGCCTGGGTCTTCAATTCTTCATGTACATTTTCTTCAGCACTAGTGGCTGGAATTTCTTCATGGACAGATGGGGTTGCACGAGGTTCTTTAGATCCCATTTGTACTTCAGTAGCAACAAGGGACTGGGGAATTTGCTGTAAAGGTGTGAAGAGTGGAGAGTTGGGGTGCTGACTTTCCCAAAAGTCATCATTCATCACTGGTGTGGTACAGCCAATGTCCACGTCTTCATCTTCTATTTCTTCAACGCCGGCCCCTTCAGCAGTAAACTGAGGCATAGGAGAGGAAATAGCTCGAGTTGAAGGGATTTCATCCACTTCAATTTCTTCATCCATCTGCTCTGACAAAGCAGCAGAAGGATTTTCTTCATCAGATCCGCTAGGGATCACATATTCTTCATCAAAAGGAACAAGGTCCTTTGATGGCATGGTTGAGATCGGAACATCATCAATGGGGTTTGCAACTGAGATGGTCAATTTCTTCATCTTCTTCGGAGCTGAAAAATCTGATGAAGCTGGTGCTTTCCTTTTCTTCACTGTTGCATGCTCTGCAGCCTTGGTCTTCTTCACATCTGATGCAAATGGAAGAATTGGAGTTGGGGTAGGCGCAGGAGGAGCAGAGGAATGTGGTTGATTTTCTTCAGGCACAACTGATGCGGTTGCCCTGACCTCTTCATTTTCTTCAGGCGCACCACTAGTGGATGCCCTGGCTATTTCATCAGCGGCTGGAATGCAGTCATCAGCCCTGGAACTCACATTTTATTCAGCAGCCTGAATGTCATCAGCGGTGCTGGCATGTTCTTCAGGTGGCTGAGTAGATGCTTCAGTCTGAGGAATTTCTTGTTGCGATGGGGCTGCAACATTGGAGGTGAACTTCTCAGTCAGTTTAACAAACCTGACCTTGGCTCCTTGCCAATCAGCATAGTAAGCATTGAAATCATCGCTGAGGACTTTGATTTCAGACTGGATCTTCACAAGATCATCAGTTGTCATAGAGACAACGTTGTTCTTCAGGAATTTCTCCTTCCTGTACTATGCTTTCTTGATCTGCCTGGCCTTCTCAAATTTCCATTTCTCTTCTTGGATGAAGGCAGTCAGCATATGATTTTGGCCAGGAGTCAGCTCGAACTCAGGCATAGGAGTGTTTGGGTCCTTGTGCCAGAGATCAATGTAATCGAGGATCAACTTTGGATCCAAAAGCAGAGGCACATTTGTGCCCTTGGCTCTAGCGGCCTTGACTTGCCTATCTCTGATGATTTCAGCAAGTTCTTCATCATCAGCTTCGTCTTCTTCAGACAGCACTTGGAAGGCGACCTACTTCTTGTGAGGACTTGGGCGAGAACCTCGTCCAGCAGTGGTCTTTGTCTT
>NC_057805.1:439009937-439013377 GCF_018294505.1 Triticum aestivum
ACTCGGGAGCGCTGTCGCTATCGTTCCGAATAGATCGGACCCCTATATACGTGGAATTCTGGATCGTAGTGATCCAAACCAACAAAACTCTTTTCCTTCTCTCCTTTTTCTAATCTCTCTTTACCTCTCTCTCCGATGAATCAAAAGCTACCCTTCTAGTATATAAGAATCTGGAAAATGCATGGCTAACATATGTCACTCTTCATATTAAACATACATCATTTTTTTAGATACGTTGATGATATATACTACATACTCTTTTCTAGTTATATACTCCATATATCTTACATACTTTTTCAGCTCAGATATCATCACACATACTTCATAATACTTTTTTACATACTTCTTTTCCAATGATTATACTACATACTTTTTCAGCTCACATATCATCACTTACTAATTTTTTATATACTTTTTTGAGGCGAATATACTACATACTTTTCCAGCGCACGTGCCATACACACATACTACCTACTACTTTTTTACATACTTATTTTTTAGATACGTTGATAATACTACATACTCTTTTTGGTTATGTATACTCCATATACTCCTTTTCTAGTTATATAGTCCATATATATTGCATACTTTTTCAGCCCACATTCATCATAGATACTAGTACTTCATAATACTTTTCTATATACTCCTTTCTGACAAATATACTGCATAGTTTTTCAGCTAACTTATCATCACACATACCTCTTACTACTTTTTTATATACTTCTTTTCTGATGAATATACTATATTCTTTTCCAGCTCACATGCCATGCACACATACTACATACTCTTACTTAATATACAGTACACTCAATATACTCTTCAGTGTTCATCCTACTCTTATTTGTGAACGTACATATTATTACTAATTTTTTATATACTTCTTTTCCGTACTCCAAGGCTCCAAGCAATAATATACATACACACTCCAATATATTTTCATCCATATATTCTCTAATCTAATTACGTAGACACTAAGATGGGGGAGACACATAAAACGCATGCGCATGCAAAGAGCTTTGAGGAGCATGCATCGTGGATAGTACTTACCCGTTCAACCCCATGGCATGCATGTGGTTAGCGGTCAACAAACCTCCTCGGTTTTGCTGTAAAAACGGATTAACTAATTTAAAATAGCTAGTATGTGGGACGCTATCGGATCTTTTCATATCCAACAGCCCGGTTAGTTTGCTGCTAGGGGGACACGTGGAGGGAAATTGCTTAGGAGGAAACTACCACCACTTGTAGATAAAATGTGTCCTATATATATATATATATAATTCTGATCCCGATGAACTAGATGCATTGGATAATTTTTTTGGTGAAATTCCAATTCCAAGCTCCAATATCATCACATAGCCTATACCATGTCAATGCTTTTCCCCCCAAAGATAAAGGGAAAACCTTCTTCTTAACTTCATCTCCGGGTAAACCTGCAAGCTTAAATAATCCAGAAACTTCATCCACATAGATTAGGTGCATATCGGGATATTTCGTTCCATCACCTGCATAAGGATTAGCTAGCAGTTATTCTTTCCTACCCGAAGGAATCTCATAAGTAATATTTTCAGTAGGTGCAGTAGGTTGAGGAGCAACTCTTTGTGTTTCCGGTCGAGGTGAAGATACCCCGAAAAAACCCCTCAAGGGGTGGTTTTCTATAGTAACAAGTGACAGTAAATTTCAGCACATAATATAAATTTTTCCTTATCAATTTCCACTTACCAAGAGTGCTTCACTCCCCGGCAACGGCGCTAGAAAATAGTCTTGATGACCCACAAGTATAGGGGATCAATCCTAGTCCTTTCGATAAGTAAGAGTGTCGAACCCAACGAGGAGCAGAAGGAAATGACAAGTGGTTTACAGCAAGGTAATTTCTGCAAGCACTGAAATTGTCGGAAACAGGTAGTTTGATAGCAAGATAATTTGTAACGAGCAAGTAACGATAATGGTAACAAAAGTGCAGCAAGGTAGCCCAATCCTTCTTGTAGCAAATGACATGTAACGCCCACGATGCGGCTATATCTCCCACGTGTCGAGGCACGACTTGGAGGCATAACCGCATTGTGGTTTTGTCGCAAGAAGGGTCATCTTCACACAATCCCATGTAATGAACAAGAATGGGATAAAGAGTTGGCTCACAATCGCCACTTCACACAATACATAAATAAATCATACATCAATCAGAGTACACACATAGGTCCGACTACGGAACCAAAAGGAAAGAAGACAACCCAACTGCTAGATCCCTGGTCGTCCCAACTGGGCTCCACTACTGATCAAATTGAAAAGAAACAACCCAACGAACAAGATCTTCATCGAGCTCCCACTTGAGCTCAGTTGCGTCACCTGCACTGGTCTCATCGGCACCTGCAACTGTTTGGAAGTATCTGTGAGTCACGAGGACTCAGCAATCTCACACCCGCGAGATCAAGACTATTTAAGCTAAAAGGAAAGGATGGTGTACTGAGGTGGAGCTGCAGCAAGCACTAGCATATATGATGGCTAACATACGCAAAGGAGAGCGAGAAGAGAAGCAACGGAACGGTCGTGAACTAGCAATGATCAAGAAGTGATCCTGAACTCCTACTTACGTCAAACATAACACAAGAACCGTGTTCACTTCCCGGACTCCGCCGAGAAGAGACCATCACGGCTACACACGCGGTTGATGCGTTTTAATTAAGGTCAAGTGTCAAGTTCTCTACAACCGGATATTAACAAATTCCCATCTGCCACATAACCGCGGGCACGGTTTTCGAAAGATAATACCCTGCAGGGGTGTCCCAACTTAGCCCATTATAAGCTCTCACGGTCAACGAAGGATAAACCTTCTCCCGGGAAGACCCGATCAGTCTCGGAATCCCGGTTTACAAGACATTTCGACAATGGTAAAACAAGACCAGCAAAGCCACCCGAATGTGCCGACAAATTCCGATAGGAGCTGCACATATCTCGTTCTCAGGGCACAACGGATGAGCCAGACGTCGGGTTGGCATAGACCCTGGTTGCCCAGGGGGCGCCGGACATCGTTCGGTTTGGACCAGCACTCGAAGGAGAACTGGCCCGGGGGGTTAAAATAAAGATGACCCTTGAGTCTGCAGAACCCAAGGGAAAAAGGCTTAGGTAGGCAAATGGTAAAACCAAGGTTGGGCCTTGCTGGAGGAGTTTTATTCAAAGCGAACTGTCGAGGGGGTCCCATAAATCACCCGACCGCGTAAGGAACGCAAAATCAAGGAACATAACACCGGTATGACGGAAACTAGGGCGGCAAGAGTGGAACAAAACACCAGGCATAAGACCGAGCCTTCCACCCTTTACCAAGTATATAGATGCATTAATTAAATAAGAGATATTGTGATATCCCAACATAAACATAATCCAACATGGAGCAATCTTCATCTTCACCTGCAACTAGCAACGCTATAAGAGGGGCTGAGCAAAAG
>NC_057805.1:439015811-439016265 GCF_018294505.1 Triticum aestivum
TGTCGCCTCAAGAACAAGGGAAATTACTCACAAATAATATTCGTGCTCAAGATCAGAGGAGTAATAAATATCATAATGGATCTGATCATATAATCTTTCACCAAATAAACCGGCTAGCATCAACTACAAGATGTAATCAACACTACTAGTCACCCACATGTACCAATCTGAGGTTTTGATACAAAGATTGAACATAAGAGATGAACTACGGTTTTATATGAGATGGTGATGTTGAAGATGTTGATGAAGATTGGCCTCCCAAAGATGAGAGGGTTGTTGGTGATGACGATGGCTTCGATTTCCCCCTCCCGGAGGGAAGTTCCCCCGATGGAATCGCTCCGCGGGAGGGCAAAAGTGCTCCTGCCCAAGTTCCACCTTGAGACAGTGGCGCTCCATCCAGAAAGTCCTCTCCTTATTTTTTCTAGGTCAAAAAACCTTATGTACCAGAAGATGG
>NC_057805.1:439016506-439018679 GCF_018294505.1 Triticum aestivum
AGTAGGAAAACATGATGCAAAATGGACGTATCAGGTGCCGGCGGCTAGGGTTCTCTCCTCCCCTAGGTCCCTTCACGAAAGTGTCTTGTATAGACGTGGTGGAGCCATTGGTACTCCATACAAGCGCTCATGCGAGCGCTTGCGGTCGTATGGAACACCGTCTTTTGGTCTGCTCCGCCTAATGACTTGGGTTTCTTCATGGAAGTTGCTCCAATTGGCTTGATTTCAGTAATTCTCCTTGGTTTCCTTTCATATATGATATTTCCTACCAAACAATGGAGAAACGGATTTTCTTCTCTTTTGAAGGATTGGCGTTAGGAATATCCGGAGATTGATAGAAACCCGGTGAAAACCAAATAAGAATTACTAGAAACACATCACAAATTCTCGAGCCATCAACCACTGACGTGCAACCCCCCCCCCCCCACACACACACACACACACAATCTCCCCTTCTACCTCACTTCCCCGGTCGAGCAGCAGAAGGTCAGGCGGTCGCCTTATCCGCCACCGCCGCCAATGTGGTTCCGGATCTGCACCCTCATCGCGTGATGGGTGTGTCGGTTCCTTCCCACAGCCACGCATGCCCAAAGAGGACAGAGCTTGCAGCGACTCAGCTGTTCCGGACGGATGCCATGGAGCTTGCCAACAAGGTCCCGTCCCCCTCTCTCGCCCCCTTCTCCTTTTTCATTCGATCTGGGTGTTGCACTGTTATTCCTCACACAGGCCCGATTTTCTTTTTTTCACGTGGGTCATCATCAAGGGCGGCTCACGAGCTCGTCAAGGCCTCGAGCTTCTAGCTCACCCTCTGACGCTCTCACAGTGAGTTCTGGCTCGACTCCCTGGTGGTGAAGATGGAGCAGCGAAATAGCTCCATCCAATGGTTGCTCGAGTGGGACAAGAAGCCTAGCCCTCCCCAATCCAACCTGCCATTGGAGTTCTGTGAGACCCTGGCTATCATCAAAGCCGAGCGCGACCACCATGAGAGGGTCCTCGTCGACCTCACGCGTGAGGGTCATGCCTACGTCAAGATCGATGTCTTCAATGATGGCGACCCAAGTACAAAACTCCCAACGAGACATGCAATGTCTTTTCGACGGGCACCCCCGACGAGTTTTGGCTCGACTCCCTGCTCACCTTCTTCGCCATCTACTGCATATGGAGGAAGAGAGAAAGGAGTTGGTTAATGCCCATGAGGTGTTAGATGTAATGCCACATAGAAAATGGAGGAGGAGGAGGAGGAGGAAGAAGAAGACAAAGTCAATTCACCCTCATGGCACTTTTTCTGCAACTCAACCTGACGGGTGGGCCCGACCAATTAGTGATGTCATCAAAGTCATTAGAATTTTCCATCAGTGTTTGTACCCACTGTCAATTTTTTGGTGTCGTGATTTTTGCAACGAATTGTAAAGTGTTGGTTTTTCGTTAATGATGCCGCTATTGTGATGGTTCTATGCATTTTACTCACGATACTAACATCACAACAAACACAAAATTAGTGTGCATCATCCCTCATATTACATTGTAGAGTAGGTCATGTATTCTCAAAAGAGAAAAAAGGAAATAAATACTAGTAGATTCGCTAAAATCCCATCCCGCAAATTTGATATAAGGGCCGCCTGTAAAAAAGTGTGGAAATGCGAGGCCTCCTGTGGAACAGATCATGTAAACTCGTCCCGCAGAATTGGATGATTCACGATACCACAATTTTTCCGGAGCTTTGCAAATTCATGATTTTCAACAATATAAACTTAACAAAATCATAATATAAATCAAACTTATAAATGGTCCGGAAGGCAAATCACAATCAACAATCATCTTCATTACAACAAATGTTTAAATTCAAATAATTAATACAACAAGAAATGGTCCACGAGGAAAATAGTTGTTCAAATCACACACAAATACATATTAAATTTATTAAATAAAATGGGAGTCTATCTCCCATACAATTGTCACTGATGCTCAACAAGATCATTACGGGGCTGGTAGTGCATCGCATTGTTTTTAATCTTTTGATAGATCTCAAGAAATGCATTGATATCACCCGGGTCCGTGGTAGGCTTCACACGGCTACCAACATTATCATAGTAAAACTAAGTTTAAATCCCTCTCATCCTCAAGGATCATGTTGTCTGGAATTACGCATGCAGAGCTTGCAACACACCAAATA
>NC_057805.1:439019805-439020487 GCF_018294505.1 Triticum aestivum
CCCCTCAATATCCTTTCAGCATGCTCCTTATGCTTGGGAAAAAAAATGCGCTTCTTGATTTTCAGGTCACTTATGGTCTTGACAAATATTGACCATGGAGGATAAATACCATCAGCAAGATAATACCCCATGGTATAGTCATGTCCATTGACGGTATAGTTGCAAGCCGGAGCTTTTCCACTAGCTACCTGAGCAAAAAGATGAGATCGACGCAACACAGTGATATGATTGAAAGACCCTAGAAATCCAAAGAAGCAATGCCGAATCCATAGTGTCGTGTGAAGCCACGGCTTCGAGCACAATAGTTGGTTTACGTTTGTGGCGGTGTATTACCCTGCCCAAGCCACCGGGCAGTTCTTCCACCTCCAATGCATGCAATCCACACTTCCAAGCATCACTGGCCATCCTCTTGCTTCATTCATCGCCACCAACTTCTCTGTGCCCTCCTTATTTGGACCTTGAAGTTACTCCGGACCAAAAATCCGAATCAATGTCTTCCCAAACACCCGCACACATTTGAGTGTGGTATATCTTCTCCAATGCGAAGATACTCATTGATGTTGTCGTCCAGAATGACATGCAATCACTCTCATTGTCACCGATATTTTTTGGTATGAACAAGCAAATCGGCGGCATTCCTCCAGCGAGTGAAGAAACAACAATTTTGCTTGCAAGCTTCAAC
>NC_057805.1:439020708-439021325 GCF_018294505.1 Triticum aestivum
GTGCGAACAAAAGGAGACCTACGCATTCAATATCGCCTACCAAAAAGGTGAGCCGGATATGTCGGTGCGCCAGCCAAGTAGTCCTTCATGAGCATGTTGTGGCTGAGAGCTTGGTTGCGCAGAATGCAAAACCGGACAACCGTCAATTCGTGGCGTTTTATCTTCAGGCCCGCTTCAAATTTGTTGACAAGATGCAACAACACTAACTGGTCAACATCGTGGTCCAAAATCATCTCCTATATGTCGAAATCATCCTACGAAGACGACGACGAAGAACTCCAAGCATCCCTCTAAAAAAATCCACCCCTAAGATTTTTCTAAAATATCGTTGCGCCTAAGATTAGAACAATAAATTGCCTTCAAATTACCTTCCCCGGAAGCAAATCTGCCCGCCAGAATAAAGTCAGCTGCCCCTTTCTTCTCCGCCGCCGATCGAAGCAAAACGACCGACCTCATCTTCACCACGGCCACAAATCCACGGCGCTGACGCGCGCAGCTACACCTCGGTCGATTCCGCGGCTTGGACCAACCGGATCCACCTGATACAAGGCCGCGCGGCAAGCTCCGAGGTGTATATCCATGGCGCCGACGGCAGCCGCCCACCCTCATGGAAAATG